>NW_009259498.1:410710-430898 GCF_000687185.1 Egretta garzetta
CCTGCTGGGATTAGTTATGCTTAAAACAAAAGGTCAAGAGAAATGCTGAAGTACTTTCAGCATCTACTATGAAATTCTGCTAAAGTCTTCAGGCAACTTCAGCAGAAAGAACCATTCAATCCTTTCATAAATAACTTAAAACCTAGAATTTGGACTCCTAATGCCGATGAGAGGGTACATCTCCTCCGATGAGGCTAGTAGTAAATATGCCACTTAAAAATAGTTCGACCAGATCACTGAGGATCTACCAGAATCACACCCATCTGTTACTTTGCTTAAAAACGTCTAAAACAATTTATCAGTTTCCCCTCGGAACAGTGATTTTACTTTGATTCCAGAAAGAAAAGAAATTTGGGGGGAACTGCAAATGTTTACATCATAACTGGCAGTGATTTTTTTTTTTTAAATACTAGCAAAATAACATCTGAGAGTTTGGCTCTTGTTGCTAGGGCAACAAAACACTGCTCCTACCGTACCCTGCAGGATCCTATTAAGTTGGCGAAATATGGATGGGAAAAAAAAGCACAGGCGACAACAGCATGAGGCTTTTATACACAGAGGAACAGAAAAGTTCTCGTGTTGGAATGTTCAGGAGAAGTCCTAAGGAAAAGAAAACGAGCAGCCTACCTCCTGCACTTTAATTATGAAATGATGTAAGTGGCTCAGTTTATATCAATCAGCATCAGAAGTACCTCACGGCTTCAAATAAAAGGAGAAGAAGAATGGTTGGAACAACCACAGTGAGGAGTTAACTCTAACTGCGCCCGAACTATAAATCAGAAGTTGGAGATCTAAGCCAGACCTTGTCAACTAGAGAATACCTAAGTAAGAAAGCAGTACTCCTGAGAATCACCTGAATTACATTGAGAAGTTTCTTATGGAAGCTTGCACAAAAAATAGCACTGTAAACATAATTCAAGAAAAAAAATCCTGGGAAGGACAAGAAGTGCAAACTCGACAGAAGCTAAAGAGCAGATTCGAGCACTCGGGGATTTTCTCCAGGACAAACCCAAGCCCTAAGGGAAGATGCTCTCTGATGAGATGAAAGGAATCCAGAGCTTGAAAGCATCTGTCATCGCGGGGTTTGGTTTCCCACCCAAATCTCAAGACAGAGAGGAATGGCAGATAACTGTAAGACACACAGATACCAGGAGTTCGATTCCTGTCAGAGCAGGGTATATACATTTCTAAGGGGAATACGTGCTCCAGAATTTAGGACAGAAATAAATGTATGAAATGGCTGGGTTTTAGAAAGAAAACCATACAACAAGAGCACCTGGACTTCTCAAAATACCCATACAAAAGATTACAGGATATCAGTAGGAAGAGAATTAAAATACCCAACTGCATCTCTAATCTTGGCTTTTATCTACTAGTAAAGTTCATGTATAAAGAATCCAAAATAATAGCAGCTTTATCTGGTTCATTTAAATTATTTGTACTGAAAAAGATAGCATTGCTGTAGACTGCTCAGTGTGTTCCAATGATGACCAAAACCAAAAGCAGATGTAATGTATAGTATAAGCTATATATCATCCTCCACCTCAGAAAAATCTCATGTTTCATGTCAAAACCCGGTTCAGACAATAGTTCTGAGACAAAAGCAATTAGGAAAAGTGATTGATTTCTTTCATTAAAGTGGATGTTTTTACACATATCCGCTGTCATTTTTAAAGCTATCGTCTTTTTGACAAATTTAATAACGTTAGACTAACCCAAGTCACCATCCTCCCATTTCCATCGAAGTTCCCAGATAAGACATGGCTTATATATTCGCTCTTCAAATGAAGCCAGATCATTTCGCCTCGGCTTCTTCACCCGAAGCCTGCTCAGTAACAGACCTTCCCATGTGCTTTGCCTTTAGTCAACGCACCAAGCGGACCAATGTTTCCAATACCCTGGAGAAGAGCTTGGGAATTGGTGCCTCTTTCACTTTGCAATGATGCAAATGCGCTTTTTCTAATTTAAAGTCATAAAATGCAAATGAATCCTAACAGAGCGTCAGCTTGTTTGACTAAGTCGGGTACTACATGCTATGGTACTGCCGATGATACTTGCCCAAGTTTTGCAAATGAATTCTTGGTTACTGAATTAATTTCCTCCTTTATTTATTTTTCTCAAGTTGGAGCCAGTAATCTGACATTTAAGAATTATACAAATTCTTAAAACTGTGAATTGCCAGTTCCATTCCACATGGAGAACACAAGTAAAATCATTTTTCTGCTAGTGGGTTTCAAAATGTATTTTTTGCTTTGCATGTCTTAGCCTATGGCACGAAGTTCTGCAAGTCTGCTGACACGGGAAAGCATTTTCAGAGAAACTAATATTACAGATGATAACCAAACCTCTGCTGTTTCCATTTTGAACGCAGAAGAAGGGACTGTTTATCCCCTTCACTTCCTGCATTGCTTAGAAAACTGTATTAAGTCATTCTAAACACATTAGGTAACACATACACCCTGTTCTGCTATAAATCATTAAAATCTCTTTGTTTTGGGGGTGGAAAACAATTGGCACAGTAGTCGAGTGCCTGTTCTCCCCTGTGAATTAAACTTCAACCATATGTCTACGGTCAGGGCAATTTTACCCTTCAAGAGCACCAGCCTCGGTGGTTCTCCAAGGTTTTGTGCACTTCTCTGCGCACGCCGTCATGCATTCGCCCCTTCGTTTACCATTTTGTGCTCATTTTCCACTTCAGTGAAACCCGTGGCAGACGATTACTTTGGGATGTAATTACAGGAACCATCCATCAGGAACACTAGTCTCCAAATCCTCTGCTACTTTGCTGTAGAGCTGAAAGTTTCACCTATGTGGAGCTTCCAGACATTAATGGCCTGTGGTTGAACTTAAATCAGGGTCTCCCATACGGCAATATATTTTGCTACCAGCTGAGCCTCCAGGCCAGCCAAAGGTCTTTACTTTCTGTAGCCATATCCAGATAGCATTTGCATACATGTTAAATTTTCCGATCATCATTTGGATTTTTTAAAGTGCATTTTTGAACAACTCTCAATTTACTTTTTTTTTTTTTTGTGAGAAAAGGGAGAGGAACATGGAGCGTGAATTTGAAGCAGACTTCAATGAAAGCTCTGGACCCAAAACTATTGTTTTCTTAGAGTACACATCTGGTTTTCCCCAACATACTGCCAGTTCTGTAACTCAGTTTAATACCCAGCTGGGATAATGTAAAACTAGCATATAACCTAAAATAAATGCTAGAAGCACATATTTTTGTTCAGTAATACTTGTATGCATTAAGTTCAACTCGACTAATGTTCTACCCACATACCAAAAAGTTTGTATCAATGAAGGGGGAAGAGGAGGGGGAAAAAAAAAAAAAAAAAATCACACCCCAAACCAGGCACCGTGCATGTGTGTGGCCACACAACTGGAAACGAGAACTAAAGCTCACCAGAGCGGCATAAACCCTTGCTTTTAAAAGGTTAAAATGACTTATTTGTGCAATCAAAACACAAGTTTTTAAAGCAAAGACGTTTAAAATGGGCTTTTCTCATAACATCAGAAAGGAATTATCAAAGCGCCTAACACCAGCGCGTTGCAGGAATGTTCCCCGGGCTGCTGACAATCTTCTCCCTGACCAACTCAAAACTTTCTTCTTTCTAGTCCGTGGGAAGTACAAATGCCTGCTAACAAAATTTTTAATTCTTAGGAAACTAAGGCTATTGGAATGCAGAGAGGAAACTGCTGAACAAAGAAAGCCCCATCGACAGAGTACTCTCGTACATAAAGTCATCTTCTTCTGGCAACCTTGATGGCCAAAACATAACTCAAAGGCAGCAATAAAAGTGACACCCTGATAATGTTATCCTGAAGGCTGCTAAGAGGTGAGCGTGAAGCAAGGGCCGCAGTCGGCTCAGTTTGAAAGCAATTCGTAAAATGTTACTAAAGGGGTTTAGAGAAGCGTCAGTAAGAGTTACTCCTCTTTCCAACCCGTTAATATATGAATTATTTTGACTTGGAGTACCAGATTTTTTATTCACACAATAACTTTACATCCTACAGCCTGAGTCTGACTCTATATGGCTGGCTGTTCTTATAGAGGTGCATAAAGGCTTAAAATGGATTCAGCATTTTAGAAAAAAAAAAAACAAACAAACAAAAAAACCCCCCAAAACCCACATTTGGACTTGATCAAATCTGGTCCTGATACAAATTACAGCACTTACAAACCAGATTCACAGCCCTTGCATCGTTTCCGAGACTGCCTTGGGAGTGTAAAATGCCAAGACGCTATTAATATAAAGATTCCATATAGCATGTGCTCATAAAAAGCATTTTTTTCATATTTAATACAGAACATGATACTTTTTTTTTTTTCTTAAAACTCCAACATATTCGACTTCAGCAAAACAAGATCATTAAGACAGGCACCCCGAATGACCCTGCTGAAGTGTGCCAACCAGCCAGCCTGCTCACGCTCACCGAATTCCTCCAGCTGAGTAACACAGGCAGGCTTGGGCCCCGAATTCACAGTTCATAAGGGAATTCTGGAAATATTTCCTCTTACGGTCATAATTTCTTTCCGAACACCAAGGTGTTCTTTGGAACCTATTCTCCTCCTGGTACCCACATCTTCCTCTAGAAAAAGCTGTGGCTGTATCTTGCCGTAAGCACGACAGTCAAAGTGCAAGGACTCCCAGCTGCACATTGCAAAAGTTATTTCACAACCTCCATTAAATCCAAGTTCCACACTTTTGGATGCTTTCTGGGGAAAAGGGGGGGGAAACGGGATTTAAGGAGGAGGGGGGAAAACAGGATTTAAGGAGAAGGAGGCACCAGGTGCTGCTTCAGCATCCACCATATCAAGAAGGTAAAAGCACAGGGAAGAAGAAAGGGGTAAAACAGACACCCCAAGGGTGCAGAAGATTTATAGCTCACCAAGTATTCCCCCCGATGCTTTGCTTTGATTTACCTCCCGATGCACACACTGCTTTTTCCCACGTATATGACTTAGAAAGTAGATGGCACAAAGCACAAAAAAACCCATTATATAGTAAATAAGCCACAGAGGAGATAAGTAACGAAAAGGCACTGGAAAAGATTAATTTAAAAATTTCTTTCCCTTTCAACCACAGTCAGATTAAAAAAAAATCTTCAGTAGTTATCCATCCTAGCATTTGAGATAAATAATAAACCTCTGTACATCACAGAGCATGATTAACCAGTGTTATAAAAAACCCCAGTAATAGCTCATAATTAGATTTTAAAGTTTAAATGATGGCAGACAGAATCTAACAGGCAAGCACTCAACAGGTAAACTTTTCTAACAGGCTCGAGAGCCTGTGCTTAGTGAAAAATTTAATCTTCAAAATACATGGAAATGAACATTTCTAGCCATTTTCATAATAATGACAATAGCCGGTATGTGACTGATCGGGGGTTAATTGAATTGCCTGAGTGGCCAGACAGACAGCTGGAAATAATGAGATGAAGAAGACTATGAAATCTCGTCCCACCCTTGAGCGCGTGAGCTACGCACGGCGAACACCCAGCAGCTTGTGCCTGGCACACTCGCTGCGTGCAGAACGCGCTCACGTCCTTCGTGCTGGTAGCGTTAGTGAAGCCAACTCCTGCACTGTCCAGGGATGATCCTCCTCTGCCTGCAATCCGGGAATTCTTATTATTAGGGCTCAAGCACTCAATACTTTGCTTCTGGGGAGCAGACCTGAGCTGAAGGGTGAATTCAGCCGTAGTTTGTCATTTCAGAACAAACCCACTCCTGGTTTGGCCCCTTGGAGCTGCACCTGATTTGCAGATTTTTCAACTGTTTTTCCCTTCTGAAATCCTGCGCCTCTTCCGCACGGCAGTGGCAAATGCCAGCGTTGTCCTGGCTACTGACCTGCTGCATTGCCGGGTTCACACCAGATCTTTTTGCTGAATATTGTATTAACATGTTCCGAAATGTCAAGAGGCAACTCAAGATAAAAAAAACTCAACTTTTTTTTTTTTTTTTTTTTTTTTTTTTTGGTGTCCTAAGTAACATTTACAATTGAAATACTATACTCTGAACCCCTGACAACCTTTGATATTTCTTCATTAGGCTCAAAATTTGTTACAGTGCTGATTTCTAGCACTGTATAACTGTGCTGTCGTTTTGAAGCAAACCACTGGTGACATTTACTGCGGTCTTTCCAGAGCCCCACACAGGCCAGTCCTAGAGCTATTACAGCTTTATCTACAAAGAGCTCCTTTGAGAGCCCCAGCCAGCTCCATACGGATCGATGCACGTCTTTAAACCATTACAGAGCTCCTTACATAAAACATAGCTGCAGTTGCTGACATTCCTAAATGAAGTTCTAATGCATTAGGGCAGGGGGAAACGGTTACGTTATACGGTTCCCTTTGGACACTTTCAGGGTCTCTAATGAGCGAGGAAGGGAGCAGAACACAGCAGCTACCGACAGAAACGGCAGCGCTGCCGCTTTGCTGGTGCGGAACACGATGCTGCGTTGTAAAGGAACAAACCTGCACCTGAGGTTGCAGATTGGCATTTTTCAGTACTGAGCAAAACTATCTATTAGAGAGCTTCTTAACATTACTGCTGATAAAGAAAAAGTGCTTTGTCGGACAAGGAAGAAGTGCCGAACTTCACAAAGGTAAAGATTAAATTAAAAAAAAAATTAAAAAAAAAAATCAGTTGGCGCTGGAAAAACCTGTCTGAAGTTTCTTAACGTGTTACACGGAAAGTTTCAAAGTCCTCGGACACTGCAAACAACACAAGGGTTCTGTACCAAAAGGGGTGAAGGTGCATGTGAAAATACTCAATGTGGACAAAACTCTAATAATGCAACAAGAATGAGTCTGAATAAACAGGCACATTTTTGTAAATATGTTGCGAATATTTACACCTATTATGCAGGAAAAGCGTATCTTGGTGCTCATAAACATTGCATCTGTCTAAAGAATCTGAGAGTAAGGATGAAAAGAGAGACAGAAAATCCACCAAAAAGATTAAAAGAGAGACTGGGAAGTTCAGAGTGACCCCGACTATTGGATTCTCATCAGGGCTACCTACAGGATAAAAATTAGGATGGAATATTGACAGTACTCAAGAAGAAAAACCCAAATGCCCGCTGCCAAGCACTGCTGCTATTGTACACAAAACACAGAATAAAAATATATTCCTGTATGTTAAGATAAACATTTATATCTTGATATATAGCTGAGAAAGTCTGCAGACGTTATGCTGATGAAATACCAGATTCTAAGATAATTTTGCAGGAGGTAGATTAGGTTTTGGTGTGCCAGATTAATTAAAAAACTTTAAAAAGAGAGGGAGATGTTCTGTATTGAAAACCAATTTGAAATAGTTAAAATCAGGAAACCGCACGTAGTTCTAAATGTAAGTTATAAAGTACATCAGCGAGGATATACTCCCTATAAACAGCAAACGTTTCTGTTCGTACATACAGCTCAAGCCACTTGACCGGGAGCCAGTTGTACGGCGAAAGCAATGCTATCTTTCAAAAGCTTCCAATGGAATATTTTAGATATAGAGATAAAATTCAAAATGCATCATATTTATCACTGGAGGGAAAAAAAGGGGCAAAGCAAACATCAGTTTTATTGTTTTTACTGCGGCTGGAAATGAGATTTCAGATTGAAAGGAAAGGACAAACAATACTCGGGCTTATGGCTAAATATGTTTGGTCACTGGTTGATAACTGGGGGAGGTTTCCATCCAAGGAAAATAAAGTAATGAACCCAACCTAACAAACCAAAGGGTGAGACAGGATTCAGTCTGTGTGATATTAAGGACACAAATCATGTGAAATTACGTGTTAATAAAGAGACAGCTCTGAGCTTTACAGACCCAACATTTCTCACGCTTATCCAATATTCAAAATGTTTCTGGCCTCAACCTTCTTCTGGGCGCAGCTGCTTCACGCTAAAGTGCAGCAGATTTTGGCCACCGCGCTAGCACAGCCAGGCCCAGAAATCGCACGTGGACCCAACGCCCCGGGTCCTCCATCGTCCCCCTTCCGCGCGCGACGCGCATCCCCCGTCTCTCTTGAGGGGTCACTTTTAGACAAGCGCCTGGAGTTGCAAACCGTCGTCATCCCTGGGATAACGCACAGGTCTTTCGACTCCTTCGCCCACCTGCCAGACAGACCGGGAGAGAGAAGACCAAGGAAAAGAAGCGTGCAGTGTTTTTAAAGAAAAAAAAAAAAAAAAAAGCACCATAAAACCTTCATAAAGCTGATTTACTGAACGTGCAAGGCAACTTGGAAAGCTAAGCCAGTTTTACTATCACGATGATTGAGTATATTTAAAAAGAAAATGAAAGGGAGGATGATTTCGCTTCAAAATTTAATTAGGTAAAATCTATCGTAGACGTCAAAGGCACAAACAAAAATTAGTAATAAGCTGCCAATCTTCTGAACAGTTCCAAGCTTTTACTCACTCAATAGTAAGAAAAGCGAACGGTCCCCAAATGTCTTTAATAGGACATAACGTCTCTTGGTCACCTATGACAAACACTACTAACAGCATCAGATGAACGATTTGGGGGGATTAGACAAATTTTCCTGACTTTGAAAGTTCTGCTTACAGGTTACTTAACAGCATTATTGTCTATTTTTATAAAAGCCAAGAATTTCAAATATTCAAGAATATTTAGGGGGGTTTATTTAACATCTATGTTGTTATTTTTTTGATTTATGGGGCGGCACCATGACCAAAAATTTGTTTGGAAACCTTAAGGATTTTGAAATATCTGGCTAATGAGGGAATAACTGTCGAGGAAGTCGATGACTTGAGTCACTGGTATCCCAGGTAAATAGGAACTGCCCAGATACAGAATGTTCCCAGCAAAGTGTCCAAGACTGCGGAACTGGCTCAAGCCGAGGCACGCGTTTTTGGACACACGATGCAGAGGAGGGACTCGTGGAAGGACTCCTATGGGACAGGCTGAACCGAAGGAATGTTCAAAGGCTATGAAAGATTTATTATATCATGAAACCACCTGAATTTTTTCTGTGTAAAACACATCGGGGGGATTTTAAATTTAAAGAGATACCTACATGGTGTTATCGTCTTTTCTTCTATAGAGTGCTTCCGTGGAAGCAAAATAATTTTGTGGTAACCTGGGAGAGCTATACAGCCACAACAGTAATGCAAAATGCTAAGCAACTAAAATGAGAGGTCAGTGTAAAAGCCTTGACCAGTATTCTGAAGGACAGACCACCGAACCCCATTCCCAGTATTGCTTGGAGGCAAAAGTGAACAGAGAGCAAGTCACTTTTGCCTCTAGGAACAGGAAAAACCTTCAAAATTAAAATCATGTACTAAAGAGTTCTTTTTTACACGATATCCCAGCTACAGTAATGGGTTTTGCCAGTATTTATCTTTACAACTGAAGACAAAAAATGGTTATTCCTTGCATTAAGGGGAAATCCAACACTTCCCTAAGCTGCATCTTCCACTTGCAAAGCACCGAGCTGCTCCGCTTCACCCTGACCCAGCAATCCAAGTTTACTTAACCTGGGCACACAGAGACCAGCTTGCCACGCTTAAATTCCAGGTGGGTCGCCTGTTCTTACACCCTTTTTTCAGAGCAGAATACAATGCAACCTATCTAAATACTGCCAAGTAGCTTTACAGACTTAGTAATTTATTGTGCCATGTTGTTTTATTGTGATCATAACCTTTTCATTAGCTTGTAAATTAATGATGTGAAAGAGCGAATGAAAAACAAGGATGAAGATATTCCAAAGCTGTCATGGATATTTAATAAAAACATTTTGAAAGCAAGTATTTATTTTAGCTGAAAACAAATGCCTCTAAGTTCCTTTACCTCTTTTATACGCAGCTGTAGGCAACTGCTAGATGAACGAAACATCCTGCAGCTACCTAACACGAAACAAGTGTTTCTAGCGCAGATATTAAGGTTAAAACCAAACTATTTCTGCTCATGTTCAGTTTAACACTTCAGAAGGGATGCAAAGAATCTGTGAGGGACTTCTAAAGTCTTTGGACTGCAGCTGATTACAATAAAGTTCTTCTCAAGGAGGCTCGAAGTCGCCGTACAGGCACATGGACCTCAGCTAGAATCTTTTTTTTAAGGAATATGCACATCAAAACCCACTATTGAAACCCCACATAATAAATGGTACCCACCGACATAAGCAGATTATTCGGATTGTAAATCAAACACACAGAAGTCGTAGAGTGCCAAATTTACCATCGTTACTGCAAATTTAAATCCTGCCCTCACGGGTGCTCACTGTGTTAAGTGAATGAGAGGGGGGCTCCCGGGTGGGCGGTCTGCACCCCTGCTCCGCAGCCCCCCCGAGACCCTGCAGCATCGCCAGGGGAATTCGGAATTAACAGAGACAAGTATGGAATTGGCACTTCCTAACCTTTCCATCCTTGTTTCTTATTTCTGTTTCTTAGATGTGCGTGTGTATAATAAGAATATAATTAGAATAAACCAGCCACCTTGTCAACTAAATCAAAAGTTTCCTGAAACAACTGCATTTGCAGTATAACAAAGGAGAATTTGTTTATCCCAAATGTAACAAGGAAATCAAATCCAACCCAAAGATTTTGGGGAAAAACCCAAAAAAGCAGTCAAGGTCCTCTGCCCACTAAGAATCCCAAGGCATTTGAACGCAGGTGTTAATTCAGAGAACCGCACCGCAACCTGGACCAGGTAGCAGAGAGCTCTGAAGACACAACGTGGAAATCCCATGGGTTTTATAGAACTGGTGCAAATCTGACGGGGTCGGGGGACTGTGGACTTTGAAAGAGGTTTCCTATGGAATTCTGTGCAATAGCAAACCATGTTCCGCTAATGCACAGAAGAAGGGAAGGGGTTTCTGTTATTGGTAATAAGCTCCTCAGCAAGGAAGAAGGGCTGAGATGTGACCTCGGACAAAGCAGAAAGGAATCAAGCCGTATTCCTCCAGAAGCAAGAAAGCTTCTTTGGCTTCTTCCTTAGTAAAAGCAGGACAAAATCTATTATGAATCAGAGAAAACGCTTGAAAATGTAGACTAGAAATCCAGAATTCATAATTTCTGATCTTAGTTCCCTAGCAAGTGACCTAAGGCAAGCCACCACCTCCACCTCTTCACCTGTACAACAAGGTTTTACGGCTTCTCTACAGGGACCTTTGGAGAACTGACAGGCATCAAGGCTCGAAAGACGAAAACCAAGGGAATGAGCTGCTTCTAGCAGCTACAGATATCTGGCAGCGACTGCACTGTCAGAGCTGCACTTAAAAACAGACCAAAAAAGGGAAATAAATCCCTATCCCCCCCGGAAGCAGGCAAGCAATTAGAGTATGAAATCTTATACGGGATGAGTTTTTACGTCCTGGAATTTCCTCTCCCCTTTGTTTCTCCCAGTTTTTACAGGATCCCATGAATCTGAGCTTCAGCTGAAATTCGTCCGTGGCTATATGCTTTTGCATTGCTGGAAATACTCACACACCACCGTCTGGGATTCTTGTTTGCTATGAACCACGCAGCTAAGTGGTGCTTCAGCGGTCAAAACTTCACTACTACACAGCGAGTGCAGACAACTTTGGCTATCGTTTCGTACAGAAACTGTGATTGCCATTACAGAGATGTGTTGACAGTCAACGAACTGCACGTGGAAGGCACTTGAATTCAAAGACAACGTCCTCATTAATTGGTGTGCTCCTGAAATTGTAACACCATTAGGACCTTGTAATAACGCAGGAGATCCGCGATCAATCCTTCAAGATGCTTCCTGAGGTCTGTTCAAATGCAAAAGGTGGAGTAACACAAACTCTCATCAATGAGATACACTGCATTTACCGTCCTAACTGAGAATTTATGGATTTTAAATCACGCATCATCAAGCAGAAATATTTCTGCTTTAAAATTGGCGACATTACATTCTTTACACTGTACCTCAAACGCTATCTGTTATCCTGGTAAGGAGGCAGATCTCATGAGTGCCGTGGAAAGTAAATTCTCCATTCAGCTGAAGGCAGGCAAATTCTAATGTGCTAATTAGGATTATTTGGACAGCATTTAATTTGCAACTGCAAGGGAAAAACAAACCACCACAAAATCTGTGCAGACCGAACAACAAAAAGCTGACCCACATCCATATATACACAAACCAGAAGGTTTTCTGCTGGTTAAGATGCTGTATCTCATATTCATTGTATTTGCTGAACGTTACATCAGCGTATGCACCCAGCGATATTTCCGAAAGATTATGCCTAGAAAGTTTCTGAAAAAGGATGTAACTTTTACCTCAATGTAATTAAGTCCATAGAAAAAAAACCCATGTTTGTAAAGCCAAAAGATCAGTTCTGTTTGTGGAATCTTTGCTTAATTTAGCGTATCTTGTGGTCTAAAATTTAATTTTTTTTATCCTCACTGCTCTGCTCACAACACCTGGCCTGTACAAATTCCTCTTCTCATCATCTTTATTTGGTTTAATTTTTTCTATCATTTTCCCATACTTAGAGTCTTCAAAACTTTTTTCCACGACATCTCTCTGAGAGCAAATATCCCGAGGTTTATAAAGCATTTGTTCTAGCCAACGCCCCATATTTATGTGTTCTACAGCACTATACGTAAAAAAAAAAGCATGTAAAAATAACTGGATTTTATCTTCTGCTTGATTTATCTTGTGGATGTTATTTTCCTTTTCATAGGTGCCTTGCAAGAATAGCAAACAGAAGGGCAAAAATCCAGTCGGAGATGATCTTTTCGTGACAACAAAGCCCGCTCCTCTCCCCTTCCCCTCGACTCTCCCAGCCTCAGGAGCACTGTTCAGCATAGCTCCGACCTATGAAAAATTAGTAACAAATGCTTACATTTGTCATAGAGTGAAAGTATTTCCAATACTCACTTTTTTTATATGGCATGTGTATCTATATATGCATACATACATATTTCACTAGCTTGGCCAATTAGGGAAAGTGCTTCAATATGCTCTTAATTTCTTTTCTTAAAAAAATAATTTTTTTTTTTTAAAGTCGTCCCGTTGTCAGACACGCACATTTTGCCAATTTGAACCAATTTCTCCCTCCTCCCAAAACCCAGGGGGCACTTCACACATATTTCATTCCTGGATGCTGAATCCTGAGAGGATATGCAAGGGACTGTAAAAGGGTTTTCACAGAATATTTGGGAACGCTTAAACTTTGAACTGATAAGGCAGAAAGAACAGGGCCAGGAACCCACTTCTAATCTCATCTGAATGAGATTTGGGTTGCTCCAAGCGCAGTACAAAAGTGTCAAAGGACTACCACGTAGTAATTGGGATCTTAGTAAAGTGCAACCCTGAGCTGGCACATCACACAACGCAGTAACTGAACGCTGGATTCAACTATGAACAACTATCGAGCCTACAAAGCAGAAAATACCAAGCAACTAAAATAACTAGACTTTTTGTAGCTGGAGCTGAAAACTTCAAGGTCTGTACCAGGTCTTGTCAAATCGAGGGGAAAATTCCCAACAGCTTGAAATGAAATAGCATGAAAAAAAGCACAAAGAGTATAAATAACCAATATTCACTCCAGAAAAAAAAAACCCAAAACAATTCAGCTGAGAATATGAGTAACAGGCACGTGAGCTGGGACACTTGAGAGAAGCTGGGGAAGCCCAGATGCCCTCCCCAAAGGTGGTAGCATGATGTAACCTCTAGAATGAAGGTAAACACAGAAAACTCTATCCTGTCCAAGGCCAGAAGGGCTTGTTCTGCATGTGCATAACTATAGGTTTCTCCTTTAATACCTCCAACTCTGCCTCCGGATGCCCCAGCTTTGGATAACATAAAGCGACAGCCACAGATGAGTGAAGATAAAATCTATCTCCATGCACACACAAAATCTTGGATCTTTCCTTTTGCCCTTTTTCAACTGCAGTGTGACACATCCTGCAAACAGCGAGTATAGACTGAGTATTTCCTTGCTCATACATTGACTAAGCAGACTAAGAAAACCGCGTGGTGCTTGTGATCAGTTGGAATTACACAGTCACGGCTCAAAAAAGCCTTATTCTTCCCACGCAGAGCAGACTGTCCTGTAACATGGAAAAGTAAACATTCAAGAGTGCCTATCTGTAACAGCACATTAAAAAAAAAAAAAAAATTTAAGTGGATAAGTTAAACTACATGAAATCCCTCAGCACTCTCATTCATCATTCAAGTGACTTTCATTAAATTCAATCTAATTAGACTCAAAAGTGAATTAAGATATATGAATTAAATCTGCTCGAATTCTGTAAAATAGTGTCCACACAGGGGCTTATTATGGTTTAAAATAATCCACTAAATGTGTATCTTTGGTTAATTTAGATAAGCTTTTTGAAGCATTCTTGTACAGAGAAGCCCAGAAGAACACAGGCTCTCTACAGAGGATGAGTTCAGTGGAATTATCAAAGGTATTCTCATACATTAATCTACAATTTTTGAATTATGCTTTTAAAACATAATATAAAAATCATTCTGCTCACATTTTAATGCAGACTGGTGCATTCACCTGCTATAGCTTTGTGCTTACTGCTGGCACCGTTTATGAAATACTTGTTGCGGGCACCCCTGGATGGAACCTCCACCCAAGCAGTCTTCTCTGAGCACCATCAATCTGACACCCGCCCCGTCGTTGTTCAGTCTTCCAAGTCAGCAAAGGAGCGCCAATGCTCCTAAAAATTACACGGGAAATGCACCTTTTTTTTTTTTTTTTAAAAAATAAATCTGACCTCCTAGAACATCATCTTAAAGATTATTATAACCAATGTCCACAGCAGACATTTTTCCCTCTCGTGCAATTACACTTCCCTTTTTATTAGAAAGCTTTATTTTCCGTAGAGAGGAACTCCATGTCTACTGACTGTAATCCTCGCCTTTCACTCTGTCCCCCTCTGAGACGGCCACAGAAAAGGCCTCCCTCCCATCACCAGCCTTTTGTAATAAGGCCTGGGCCACGTTATGCTTTGATATTTTGGAGGCCAGCCAGTTCCAGCTCTAACTCTATTAGTACTCTATATTACCTCCATCCAAACAAATCTCCTTGGGTATTCCCCTCGCTCCGGGAGGCAAATGTTCCCGGAATGCGGGAACTGATGCCAAAACCAAGTCCAGGTTTGGAGAGAGAACCAGCACCCTCTGTTTTATGAGAAATAGATTGAAAATGCTCCCGAGATCATGCTGCAGGTGTACGATCCCCAGGACCTGCAGGGGGGACACCGCTCGCTTCCTCCATCCTTCACACCTCCAACATGCGAGGTTCAATAAAAGAGAGAAGGGCAAGTCCCAAGGCATTCTGGAAGGATTAACATTCAAGTGATAACTTACAGCCTTGACGTTACCCTTTAATTACTGCCGAGTTTGGCCCCATCCCGCATCGTTACTAAGCCACAAATAAACAGCCCGCTGCCCTATAAGCCACCACACGGCAGGAGTGCACAAATTCCTACTTGCACGACGATATACAGTAATACAATATCAGCACACGGATCACCAATCTACTATTTAATTACTACCATCTAAAGCACAACGCGGCTTTTCATGTGTTAAAAGCAAAGGAAGCCAAGAGCACTTACATCTCGTCTACGAGCGGTGACCTATACGTGCGTTTTGTGAACGCTATCTGCATTTTCCATTTCTCTACTCACAATCCCTTCTGAAATGCTGCCAAAGCGAAATCTAAAAAAGCTCTCACTTACCTAGAAGCCTCCTGCAGAGAATATCCTAACATATCCATCAAGCACATCTACACATTTTCAACAGCCTGAGAAATTATTGGAAATTTAATTAATAGAGTCATTAAGTGTTTAAGGTTTCCTTTTCTCTGAGGAAGTTGATGCCTGTCCCTGATGAAGAATTATTTTTGAGGAGATTCCTGGGCTCTGCGTCTCTAGTTTCAAATACTTGTAGCTAGCGGCAGCGAGAAATAACTCCATGAAAAACCTTCACAAGAAAAGCTTCGTTCAAATACATCACGGTTTCATCTCAATAGACTCTGCTACACAGAAACTGGAACAAAACCTGCTACAATTTCAATGCCTCAATCTACACAGCAATTAAAGTCACATGGGTAAAAAAAAAAAAACCAAACCAGGAGCGAGTTTTATATTGCCGATGCCTGTGCTTACTTTGATAGCCGGGTCTTAGGGATTTACATTAAATTCACGAACGGGTGAAGCCAAGCCCCGCGAAGCGCTGGGCTGAGAGCGGCCGCTCTCGTGTTTATCCTTCTCTCTGGCGAGCACTTGCACCGTAGCTGCGGCAAAGCCACCGCCTTCCCAGGCGCAACCTCAAAGTCAGAGTTAACTTTCACCTTTTGAACAAAACTTTCCCTGTAGTCGCTAATAGTTTTTATAGGAGAGAGATTAACAGAATTTTCAGTGTTGAAGGATCAGGAGTGCAAAAGTGATGAGGAAAATTCCCTGTCCGGTACTCAGCAACAGGCAGGACGGACAAAGCCCAAGCGCCTGCTGAGATCGTTCTGGAAGAGGATGTTTGTCCTGCGCTTGCTGTCCTGGGCCTCTTTTGGCCAGGCTTCACCTTTGCCAGACTCGCAAGTGATGCACAGTTGTTTTTGAGACTTCACTAGGGTGTTCCTTGGAACTCGTGAACACCAAACCCATTTTCTTTACTCATTACGGCTTAAATTTTATTTTCCACTAATTCTGGTAGGGATGAGTTTCCCATAAGGGATTAATTCCCTGGGCTACCTAGGCTCTCCAAAATTTCTGGTTTAGCATGCAAGACAAGAACATTTTTGCCTGAAAGGAACACCGTCATTACCAGAGAAATAACAAATTACCCAGCACATTGAGTTGGTATTACTCTGCTTTGTACGGAAAACTGTTACTGATAGTCAAATACTTCTGGAACTTGCTACACCAAATGTTTTTGCTGCTGGATTTTTTTCACGCATACAAAATAAAGAAGTTGAACATTTGCATTTCTCCTAGTCTGTTGTTATCTGAGTTTTCAAAAGAATCATTTCATGGAAAAGATGGAAGTTCTTAGCATTTCTTTTTTTCTGTTAAACAAATTCTAAAGAACACAAGGTTAAAGTTGAAACCTGCCCCTGCTATTGTTGGCTGGCTGCTTGTGAGTTGTCTGAAAATATATATGGAGAAGTCTCTCTGTAAAAATGGCCTTGCATTTGGATAACTGCAGTAAGGATTTGCTTGGCAAGTGTTTTTGCAGGAAAAAGCTTTACATACGCCATTTTTTCTGTAAGAAGACACAAGCTTAAAACAGAGATAACAGAATACACATCTATACCTAGAAAAAATGCCCCAACAACTGTAAAAACAGAAAACTTAAAAAAAAAAAATTATGGCACAGATAAACTAAAGTCCCCTTAGCTCCTACGTAGCCCTTTGTAACAAGTACCTTTGAGGAGATATTTGGATTCAAGCTTCTTCAAAGCCTGAACCCAGTGACTTTGGTGACTCTGGCTATGGTCCAAAGCTCATCTTTTCATTTAAAGCCAAGTTTTGAACTATCAATTCAGTAGAGCAGACACACAATGCCAAAAGAATTCTTTAGCAGTTCTTTAGCACCCTGCTACTGTTACTGTGCCCTTCTAAATCCAGCTGCAACCAAAGAATCTTAAAACCCCTGCAGACAGTAGTTAATTAGGCCTTAAAATTTGGACACAAAACCACTACATTTTTTGGATCAGTTTTCATTGCATTTCTGCAGTGATGTTTCAGATTTAATTGGTAAGTAGCTTCATTTGAGCTGAAATTGTCTTGTGCTGAAAATGCAGAATTTTAGAAGGGAAAGGCTCAGAGGATGGGGCCTCAGCCAACGGGAACCTTTAACTCCCCGAATCCTACTCTCTTGTCAGAGCTCGAGTACAGCTTGAGGGGTTTAGCAAGTCGAGAAAGGACCCATGCGTTGCTCTTAAGGAAGCAAGGATGGGTTAAGGATATGGTCTGAACCCTGCTGGTCTCCTCTTCTCCCACCTGCAAATCCAAGGCCACGCACGTACAGCACAGACGCACGCTCGGGCACACAGACCAGGTGCTCAGAAATGCATCCGCAGCAAGATTTAAAAGTGGGATTGCTAGGAGAAAGCCCGGGGAGTACTGCAGGTGTTTGAGAATAGAATCCCTCCCTCAGAGCAGCCTGGTTAGAGCCCATGGTAATCACCGATCAAATGCTTGTGTCAGAAAAAAAAAAAATCCCTACCAGCATTTGCAGTTACGTACAGTGTCGCAGTGCAGAAGCAAGGGCTCACGGGGACAAAGGGAGGGCGAAGCAGCCGCCTGCTAGCGCTCTATAGACCCACCAGGTGAAAACAGTCCTGCACCTGAAAGGATGTCTTCTGCAAAGGCTAGAGAGATACACATTAATTTTTTTTAGCAGGCTCATTATTTTGAACTTGCAATACAAAGTATTCTGAAAGGATTCAGTCCTAGTTCTGCATCAGCCAACCCTTCCCGTTCAGCTGTGCCTCCAGAAATTGAATTTTGCTTCAAGTCCAGCTTTTTCATAAACTGAATTAGGTAAATGGTGTCTGTATTTTTTTATTCCTGTTTCAGTATGAGTACAGGAATAATTACAGACACAAGCAGAACTTAGGTCTCCTTATTTTGAACTCTGACTCTTCGGTTATTAGCTTGCCCATCATCTGTACGTAGCAGCAGGCATTAGCATCCACACGTAATTGAAAATGTGTTGATAACCTATTTCTATCTGCAGAGAGATAAATGACACTTACAAGATCAATTACCTTCCTTCCTCCAAAACCTCACAGCTAGGGCTACGAAAACACACACCACCAGGCAGAACAAGCATCTCCTCCTTTAAAACAATGACTTCTTTCTCTTTTCTCCTGTATGGGAATATAGGAGGAGGGAAAGTTTACACTCCAAGCTCTCTTTCAGTCCAACCTTCCCCCGGTTTGTAAATGCAGGTTTGACTATCCACAGCCTTGCTCACAAGCTCGTTAGTGTCTGCTGGAGGTCTGCGAGCACACGTTTAGCATAAAATGAAGATCTGAGCACAAAGCTGCTAGGCGCTGCTGGTAAATTGAGTTGCAGCACAAAACGTTACTATCCAACCCTACGGAGACCTGGGGTGTCTGCTTCAAAACACACAGCTTTACCTTCCGCGGCCCGCCCGAGGCAGCTGCATGTGGAGTGTTTCTTGTTTAAGAGCATTTAATACAATTTAGAAAGACTGAACTATCTAAGCAGATGTATCTAATTCCCCTCAAGTGATTTTACAAAACGAATTTATTTCCTCATGCGTGTTTTTGAGTTACCCCCCCCCCCCCCCCCCCAAAAAAAAGAGAAATGCCAGAATTCTAGAACTGACACACAACTTAGCAGTACCAGACCGTATCTGTAAACAACTTAAAAGAGGGAAAACAGCCCTCATTTCAGCTGCAGTCATATTTACTAGTGGAAAAAAAAAAAAAAAAGAGCATGTTAAAGTAGTTCACGATACTTTTACTCAAAATACACCGCTTACAGAATGCTTTTCTTCACACATATACGTTAACAACAGAATAAATGCATGTTCTGTCGGGAATGGCAGCCAGTCAGCTGACCTGCGAAAGGGCAACTCTTTACCTAAGAACTCTGCATAAATTTTCTAATATTAGGAGAAACACTATAGGATTTTTAAATTGTCGTTCCTTTTTTTTTAACTTTCACATTCCGAAGGGTGGATGACGGCGCAGTGTGCCTGTCCTGGGAGGTGACAAACCACCCTGATGACAACGGGAGAACATAGAGCAGAAAATTCCGCAAGAGAATCCAAACCAACTTATCCGTACAGCGGCAGGTGAAATTCATCCCCAACAGGTTAATGCCACATAGACTTACAAATTCACTACATACCTTCACGAAAAAGAAATGCAGTTAAGCAGGGGTTGTAATGTCCTTTCACAGATGTGAAAGGAAACAAGGACATTAAAAATGTTACGTCGTTTTGTAAAATGGTCTTGAGCGCTTTAAGTGTGCGTTCAATTTTAGCCTCTCAATCTTAGAAACAAAGCAAAAAGAAAATAGAGAAAGCGGCCCAGGGAAAAGCAGTAAAATATATTGGAGACCTGAAAGATCTTTCATGTGGAAGAGAAATTGGAAAGTTTAAAGATTATTAAGGCAAACAGGCACGACAGGGCTGTATTTGCTGCAGGGTGGCACTGAATAAAAATCTCTCCTTACACCTTGCTTAGCGGAGCATCATGAGACCCTCTTCAGCTTT
>NW_009259498.1:430908-452340 GCF_000687185.1 Egretta garzetta
TTTTGCAGCATTTTAAGTAGTTTCCAAATGCAATCTGACAGCTCTTTCAGCTCGTGTAGCACACTTGGGTGTATGTATCCAATAACATCGGTTCCAGTTATCAAAGATTAACGTCCAAGCGTGCCGAGTCGCACGACACGGACTGAAGCACGTCTCCTGTGCTCTTCAGCTCGTGCTCGTCCTCTCGCGACGCAAACAGCGCTAGAACGGCTGCCGTAACGCCTGAGCGCAGCGGGGTGAGCTGAGGATAAAGAGGCCAAGAGTGCCAAGGGGAAAAAAAAAAAAAGTTATCCGGGGAAAAAAAAAAAAAAGAAAAAAAAAAAAAAAAAAAAAAAAAAAAGAGTGGAATATTCTTTAAATGAAGCCATATCTGAAACAAATAGAAAAGGTTCCAAAACAATCAACTTACTTCCTTCATTGCCATTGCAAATTAAGAAAAATTCCAAACTGAATCTGAGCAGCAGGAAGACACATTTATTTATTTATTTTTAAACGGAGGGCTTAATCATAGACTTGAAAATCACATCCAAGAGCTGTAACTTCAAGTCGTATTTATATGTGACAAAACTACTGACACTGGTGCTATGGAGCATGGCAATAGCTTTAGCAAACGGATGTACGATGACAGCTCAAGTGACTAACAACAATATTTATT
Organism: Egretta garzetta; assembly: GCF_000687185.1. Classification (NCBI taxonomy): domain Eukaryota; kingdom Metazoa; phylum Chordata; class Aves; order Pelecaniformes; family Ardeidae; genus Egretta; species Egretta garzetta. The sequence goes on from NW_009259498.1 coordinate 431,564, forward strand.
AATTCTGATAAACACTGAGACTATTAGAAACTGCTAATATACATTTCACAGCCTGACATGAATTTACTGCACCCTCAACGAAAAATGATTGGGAAAACTAGGTGACTGAAAGACAGCTATTAGATGGCAGAAAAGGAGGTAAATTCTTACCAATCTCATGCTCTTCGCTATCTCAGGGCAGGATGCAGAATCTCAACTAAGTGTCAGGAAGAATTCCTCCCCCTAAAAAGGCTCATCTTTAACATTCCTCCCGAAACGTGAGCACCCTCTTCACGGCAATTCACCGTCTGCTAGCGCAAGTGTTCAGGACGTTCATTCCAAACACAGATTTCTTACTGCTTTGCTGAACAGAGTTAAACGTTGTCAACGGCACCAAAGCAGACCCAGCTGGAAACGCAGCTCAAAGGAAACACAGCTATCGTGTACTCGAGCTTTTAGCAGGCAAAGTTCTTATTGAATTAACGGGGCTCTCCTTGACAAACAGGTACAGGAGAAAATGTTACTTTCTAATCACTGTCTAAACCAGAAAAAGCTTAGAAAACTTTCATCTTTAAGCTTAATAAAAAAATCACCAAGGCAGTCCATGAAAAAAAATTTGCCCTCTATCAGTAAAATCTGCGGAAAAAAAAAAAAAAAACAAAATCTGGGGGGTTTTGGCTCCCCTCCCCCCCCCATATCTGTTTGACAGCGAGAAAATAAAATTTCTTTTTAAAACTCCTTCAGCCTAGACATAGCAGTGAAACAGCGGTCGTAAATTAGAGTGGTTTATGTAAGCCCACGTATCTTACCAATACAGTAAAATCCTACCTCCACCCATACGGGTTTAAAAATTTTTATACAGGATATTAATAAACAGTAAAATACCAACAGAAAGCATATATTCAGTAGGGTATTTTTGCAATATTTCCTTTAATCCATTAACTTCTGGACACTTTTTAGATCATTCTTCAAAATAAAAAATGTATGTTGTCAATGAATTATGTTGTCCAGGGAATAAATTACTTAAGAGATCAGAAAAACATTTGTTATTCTACCATTTCTTAACCAAAAAAAGCATCCAACCTGTTCTCCTCCTTGGCAGGAATGTGTTAAAGCTTTGCAAAAACCAACTTTAAGATGTTACCAAGTGTTCCCTTCTTCCACTTAGGCTGTAGGATATTTTTTTCCCCAACGTGATGGATAGTTAACATGCAAAAATTAACAACTTCTTAAATTTTGTATTTAATTATGTACTAAATGCCAGTGATTTCTTTTGCCAGGATGCTTCTGAAACACAAGACTCTTCCCTGCAACAGGGGATCTTCAGCGCACCGCACCGTACACACGTCTGACGAACGCCGCACCCTCACCCCGCACACCCCGTGCACCCCGCACAGGGCTTCCTGCTCACTGGGGAGAGGTGGGAAGCACTGGTCGGGGCAGAGTTTCATCATCCCCCAAATATCCCGGCAGGGCCAGCTTCCAAAGAGCCCAGGCTACGGAATATGCACACCAGCAACACATCCCAAATGAGCCCAATTATTGCAAGGTGATCAAGTTCTTTCTCTGCAGTAGTGGTGCAAGTGCCGTCAACAGCAGTGACATTTGGACTTCAGTCCTTGGAATTTAAAAAAAAAAAATAAAAGAAAAATCTATTCTAGCTCTAATTTACTGAATACAGCCTTACACATGTTGAGTTGGATGAGCTTTTCAGCAGCGCAGATGCTTTGAGCTGACAGAAAAGCCCATTGTTAATTAAGAGATTATTTTAGAAAGTCACTAACCGACTTCACCAGACCACAGCCAGCCTTGCCAACAAGAGTCACCTAAAGACCTTCTAGGTTACAAACCAGAGCAGGGCAGCTCTGGAGCTGGACACCTCAGCCAGGAGGTTCACAGCGCTTCTTTTTTGCTGGAAAAGCTTGACGCAAGCAGCCGGACTGACCGCAACGTGACCGCCACAGCGAACACATACAGGCCAACGTGCAAACTGACCCTACAACAGCAGCAAAACAGCTCCTCCCCACCATCAGGGAATAATTTGCCTATAAAGAAAATGAGCAGCTTGCAAGTCTGCTACACATCTTAACAAAGGGCTTGGCCATTATTGACCTTAAACCATTGGCACAAAATCATACACTTATTACCTAACTAATCCAGTCTTCTGGGTTTGAAATTAGTGTAATCAACTTGTTCAAGAGACGAGCGGCAAGGACTGAGTCCTTCAGTTAAAGTCAAGAGGACAAATGTGAACCATCCATACTTTGCTCCCGTGGAACATCTTGGAACTCTGACAGCTCTGGATGTGCAGAGCAGCGCCTGCTTCCTCCAACTCTTTGGGGGAAAAAAAAAAAAAACAAAAAAGAGAGAAGGTAAAAATATCTGAATATTTCTTTATCTCTACAGCTGCAAATTCTGAATTTTGGGCTTGTACTGGGACAGTCACCAAGCGCAAGCTGCTGAGGGCTGCTAGCAGGCTTGGAACAGACACTGTCACTGAACTGCTCTCACATTTTACAATCCAGCTTCGTTACAACTGTTACTAAGATCCAAGGCCAACACAATCCCAAGCGGCAGAACGCACTGAAAGTGTAGCGTGTATCCAAGTGTCTCCCTTGGGGTGAAATTGCTTTTGCCTTGAAAAAGAACTGAGAAGAAACCCAAGGACCCACACGACGATCTAAACATCAGAAGACGTTCACCAATGAAGAGGCAGGTAACAGTAAGCACATTATAACCGCTGGTAGCAACAAACGATGCTGACAGCAGGATTGATTGGGAAACTTTTCCAAAGCTGTTGAGATTTCAGGGCTTTCAGCAACCACAGCCAACCGGATTTGCACAGTATAAAACCATAGCTTCTGTAAGCCTGCTGCAAATTCTGTGTTGCTTTACTCTGCCCTACCATCATTATATGGTCAAGGATGGCTCGTTAGAGTAGCATACCACTCTTGAACCGGCAAGGGATGGATAAAAGCATGAGAGAAAGCAAATGGGTTTTAAAGGCTTCTACGCATTTCTACGTTTCCTGACTCTGTGTTTTGCTGCCACCTTACTGCAACCCTGCCAGCATTTAATACAAGGACTATGCGGGTGGAAAGGAAAGCAAATCTACCTCTTGAGCATGCTTCGTCCTTTATCTCATTGAATAGCGTTTCCTTGTTTAACGCCGAAGAACTGCAGGAAGGCAAGCCACCCAAGAGTTCCTCAGCGCCTTCTGCGGAGGTCCGTGGCATCTGGGTTGGAAGTTAGCATCATCAGCTTGTTCAAGAGAGAGATTTGCTAGTGACTGTCAAGTGAAATGTCTGCAGACACAGGCCTTCGCAGGATACAAGGCTCTCTCCAGACGAGTAAAGGTACTCACAGCCCTTTATCTATTGCTTGGCTTTTTCATGTTCAAAGCAGTAATCTGAATCCAGGAGACAACAGGGAAGCCACTGTGGCACGAGAAATTTTTTTTCCCAGGCTATAAAGGAATCTTAGAGGCTGTCAGTGACAACTGAAAACCCAAATTTAATTGCTCCGATATATAAAAGCACCTAAATCAAAAAAGTGATGCAAACTGGAGAAAAATCTCAGTATGCTGTATCTTCATACGAGGGGGGAAAAGAAGGAGGCATTGCCCTTGAAGCCCTCGACATGGGCACATGAACTGACAGAACCGCTACAAAATACAACTCCCAGTTTGGGAGTATGAGGTGTACGAATGACCACAGAGGAACGTACGTATGGATGGATTTTCATGACATTGAGAACAACATCTTTTACGAGGGAAATGAAAAACAAAACTGTTGTACATCAGCATAAGCCAAATTACGGAGATATTTCCGTTTCAATCTGGGCACAAACTAAGCGGTACTAAATATTTTTCAGAAACTAAAAGACGACTGTGTTTATTTCTTCATCAACCACATTCTTTTCCATATAAATTAAGTCCAAATTTTAAAAGAAAAACATTCAGAAAATATTTGTTGAAGTATATTGTCCAAAATTATTTCTGATACAAATTTAAGCATAGAACATTACTCTTTTATAAACAGCAACTCTTCTAGAACCCTAAGAATTAGTTGTTTGGGGGGTTCTTCGCCCCTTTTAATTTTTTTTTTCTGTTAATATTTTTCAAAACCCATACCTGGTCCACCTGGCATGCAAACAAGTCCGTAAGGGTGACTAATCGAGAGGCAGGGGCGCAAGGATGGGAGCTGGAATGTGCCTGGGTCATATGAACTTCCTAACCCCAATCTGGATGTCTAAGGTTTGCTGACTTTGTTTGGTCTATCTCACCGGATGCTTTCCTTGGCATTGATACAGGTGAGGGTTTTTGCAGTCAACTAGATCAGTCTTCAACTGTAAAATTCCAAGCAGTCATTTTGATGTTAAAGAGAAGAGCTCTGACTGAAGCTTTGGCTGGGATATTAAATTCTAAATCATAAGAACCTAATAAAAGATAAAAATAGTCTTATAAATATTTATAATTTATTCTTATTACATTTTATTTATTATTGCAGAAAGTATGAACCATGGAAAATTGCACTGAAGCCATCAAGCTTAGCATATTATATGTGAAAGGCCGTTTTTTACATTCTGGAAACAGATAAACAGAAAGGCTTCTAAATAAATCCTTTAAAGCTCCTAATCCAAGACAAACATGATGATTACGATTGTAGAATGCTCCTGCAGAGTGTTTGTCGGGTACTTTAATTGTTTCATGGGGTAGAAATAACCCCTTTACTGATAGGACAGCAGCTGTAGATAAAAGCTAGACCACATCTGGTTATTTTACACATCCTAAAAATGGCTTCTTGTTCAGACATTCAATGACCACTAAAAAAAAAAAAAAAGAATTGTGAAACCAACTATTTTTCCTGTTAAAATACTTTGACGATATTCATGCTGGAACTCCTGAGCTGTGCCATTGCTTTTTACAGTGGAATCAAAGGTTTTTCTTGGCCCGAGCTGCTACTACACCCCGTAGAATATGGGGCTCGCTGGGTCTCCTCCTCTGCAGGCAGCTCCAGTGAGACTCTGAAGTTGCTGTGAGCTGCATTTAGCGCAAAGGCCATAGCTGACAACTGAGCTGTCAGCCCTAGAATATCAGGATGTTCTTTTCATTACTATGCATTATTTGTAATGTAGAAACTAAATATAAATATATGCAAGAAAGTTATTTGCCGCTGGGTCTCAAGTCTCACATAACAGATCAACTTCCCCTAAATTTACAGCGAAATAAATCTGGATCATGGCCAAATTTTGCCCTCCAACACCTGCTTGCATGGTAACCAATCGCTGGTTTAGGCTCTTCTTTTCGAAAAGAAGAGAGAAATTGGGATCATGATGCTGTGTAGTGAAATACCCCTTTGATTTCAGTCAAAACAAGAGACTTCTGTTCATTCTACTACCTGGAGTTCTTTGCCTACAGGCAGCATTATCATCCAGAAATTAAGTTGACTTTGAAGCTGTTGCAGTAAACCATAAACGGCCAGCAAATGAAACGACAATGAAAAAACGGTAAGGGAGCAAACAAGCTTAGACTTATCCTCTTACTTCCATGTATTTAACCTACATACTTCAGGAAGGAAGAGGCCAGATAACAAATCGATTGCCTTTTTTTGTGAATCACCTTCATTCTAAACTTTCTGATCTTAGCCTTCTCCTAACCTTGAAATCCAATAATGATAAAATTCCAGAGATATTATGTAGACCACAAGGGCACTTAACTGAAGTGTGCTCTTACAGATATGACATTTAGAATCGGGCCTGGAGCTGGCTGGACAGATTCTCTAATATAATAAAAATAGCCTTTTCTTTCCCACATTTTACTATCTGTCTTTGTTTATTCAACCATTCAGCAAACCCAGCTGGATCACAGACATTGTCATCAAAGAAACATTCTAGGTCAGCCAGAAGTGGATGCCAATTGTCTAAAAATAAATAGAGGCTTTGTCACTGGAGTATAATTTTAAGGCCCCTGTAATGAATAATGGAAGAGAAAATCTTTCCAAGCAAGTGGGATACACTGATTTCAAGCAGAAAGATTTCACAGTTAATCTGAAATTCACAGTTATTGTAAGCTCCAAATAACCTAATTTTTCTTTTACTTCAATACAAATGATACATAGAGAAGCTTATTAAAAGGTTTGGTATTGGTTTTAAATACTTACAGAGCTGCAGAATAGCCTGGAAGACAGATGAGACCAGCATTTACCTATCACACAGACAAGAAAACTGAAACGACGTGGTGAACCAATTTCCTATGGGTCACCAAGTGGCAGAACTGGGATCAGATTTCACACTTTCTAGCTCTTATCCCTGATATAATGCACAAATTATTTCCTCTAAGCTAAGAGAAGAGACAAGATAAGAACGCATAGCTTTATCAGTATAGCCTAATTGCTAAAGGAGCTTAAATAAGAAGCAGAGCACCTACAGAAGTCCAAGTTGTTATACAACTAGAGCTTGGCCCTGTAAACGCATTTATTTTAAACAAAATACTTATCTAAAAAGTCCTTCACAAAAGTTTTTAAAAGCTACTTCCTCAATGGATAAATACCAAAGTTTTCCAACTGACATTTATCCAAGTCTCATCAGCGAAGATAAGATTTTTGTCTCAAGTGTCTGTCACTGAGGAATAAAAGTTCACGTGGAAATTCATTGTAAATCTGTAAATCAAACAGAATTCTTGCTCTGTTTTCTTTGGTCCTCATTAATTCCTACACAAAACATTTTTCAACCTTTTCTACTCAGCTCAAGGTGCCCCAAAAAAATGGAATGGTGTGGGGAAGACACATTGAAGGTTTGCTTCTGCCAAGCTGCGTTGTAACTGTGGTTTCTGTTCTGGGCAACCTGAGATGCCAAAGGAAACGACAGTAAACGTGAGTGCTACGTGCCATGGGTAACGCCCACGATAACAGGACGAGCGACCGTAATCACAGTTGTGCTTCCTTGGTGCAGTCTAAGCTGGCACTGGATAAGCTCGAGCCACCTTTTCACCTCTGCATCAAAACCACGGGATAATCCTGCGGAGTTAACAAGTGCTGCTGGGCACTTAGAGAGATGATCAAAAAAATGCAGTCAAAAAGAAGTGGCATTCGGATGAACAATTTCCTGATGATTAACTGTCAATCTGTCAGTTCGCTGAAGTTAGAAGTACCAAGGAAGCCCCAGAGCTTTGGGGTAGAGCAGCATCGGGGTCATTTACGCTGAGTTAGAAACATTATCATTGCAAATTTTTAGAAGTGAACGGGTTTGCCCCCAATTCCTTCCACTTGTTGGAATGAATCCCACCTGGCAAAATGAATTCAGTTCTATTAAGAACATAGCCCTCATTTATAAGCCTACAATTTCAGAATCACTAAGCCAGATTCAAGGTATCTCTCTGTTATCTCCTTTTCACACACAGCAGAGGGAGAACGGGACGGGAAGCTTTCGCTCTCCAGCTACGCAAAGAGCGCGGGTTACCGCACGTCATACGATTTCCCGTTTTCTATGTAAAGTTTTTGGACTGGCTCAGTTCTTATGACAATAAAATACCACATATTAAGAAATTCCGTAATGCAGTATTAGCCTCACATTTTTTATCAACTCTATTAGTGGCTGGGCGCCTTCATACCAACCGCGAAGGTACTTCTGAAGTTACGCTGAGCAATGGCAGGCACAGGATGTGCGAAGGAGCAGTTTTGGCTTTCTGTTAGCACTCCATAGATGATGTGACATTAAGGAATGGACTACATCCCCAAGAACCATAAATTCAAGTCCTAAAACAACAAAGTATGTCAATATTTCTTTTAGGAACGGGAGTCACTAAATTGATCTTCACTGAGCTGGTTATGGTTTTCACTTGTTCAGTATTTTGAAATCATCAAGATAAAAATGTCCAAAGAATGACACAGTAACTGAGTAAGGTTCAAGTGAAGAGAATCCACTGCTTCTTGTAAAACCAGGGAATTACTGAACACATCGCTACACTTTTGGCATTGCCTCTGTGAGATATAAGCTCTCTCGTGCTTTTGACATCTGATGCTGCTGTAAAATATATTAGGAATTATGTTCCATCTCTTCAGAAGGAAATCCACCCAATTCCTAACCTTCCATAAGCTTCAGAAATTGTTTGAAGTGTAATGCAAACTATCCCAGACACAAATAATTTTCTTTTCTAATTGGCTGGAACTCTACTGCTCCTTAAAAACAAAACCCCTGACAAAACACTTCTTTACAGTGCTCTAATTCTGTAAGCGTTACAACTCAAAAGTTTCTTAGGTTTCTCAAAGTGCTCATGCATCCATGGTAAAAATAGGCTGGATAAAAACCATTTAAACGGGGGGAAAAAGGAAGAAAAAGTTTTGCACGTTTTTCTCATCAGGTTGGATTCTAGTTTTCTATTAAAGTTATTCCAAGAAAGAAATGATTCACACTCCCCAAGTTTAAATGCTGAGAAATTTATGGTATCTTCCATCCTCACCCTGCCTGCTCCAATGAGCCTGCAAGCAATGGGAATTAAAAGCCACAGCAATGACAAGAACGTGAAACCAATGCTTCCCAGCCTCTCTGGGAGAACATGTCGGATACTTGAGACCGCAAACTTGCCTTTGTTTACTCTGTTGTGAAATACTTCATATTCTGATCAGTTCTGTGGTTGAAAACGGCTTAATGAATAAAATCTGCTGTAGAGATAATACGCAGACTGTTGTGAAGACAATTCCCTGTAAACATCGATACACAAACCCTACCATAAAGATGTAAAAGATAAAGGCTGGCTGAACTTACTCTAAAACAATCTCATAGTATTTTGGGCACAAAACAAGTGAAAAGGTTTATCCACAGATCTATCTCTTCAGAAGGACTCGGCGATCATCATTTCTGCTGCTGCTGAGATACGGCCAGGCAGCACTCACAGGGAACGGTGACGAGATAACGCAGGTTGTTCTGCACAGCTGGAAGAGTTTATTTCTCCCAAACTAAAAAGCTCAGCTCAAGAGGAAAATTTAAGGAGCTGGAATAATCTGGCCTCGTGTGGTGGTTTTGTGCTCACTCGGTGCTGAAACACTTGCTGGAGCATGGCTTCACCGTGCCTGCCTTTCCAATTGGCTGCGTACAGGCAGAAAGTGTTTCACAACACCTTGCCCAGACTCCAGGCCAGGGAAGCTCAGCTGTTAAAAGTCCCTAACGTCACGTCCCCCTTCCAAGTCAGAACTTAGAAACACATTAAAAGATTTAAAGACCAACATTAACGTAACATGAAATATTTACAGTCAACCTTGTGGTTAAGTTATTTATTGTTTAGTTAGGAAAATGCTCCCTGTGCCAGCGCTTGAACCTTCTGGGCTCTCTTGAAGTGCTGGTACTGCTAAGGTAACGGGGCTTGCTCACTGGTTTCTTGCCTTTGCATTCGTGGCCTCACGCTATAGCCCCTGCCTTTTTGAAATGCCTTCTGGCAAAACCACCTCCTTTCCTCCTGGAATTTGTGCAGCTATCTTCTGTTACTCTATATTGTGCCTACCTGGGTCGACTCTCGCGCACAACCGCAGGATAAGCTCACGAGACATCCCCGCTCCTCGTAACCGTTCTAACCCACTGCAGACCGCTCATTTTCATAAGACAAAACCAAACCCGTTATTAACACGTTAGTCCCACGAGATCTTTCAGTCTGAGTCCTTCACACATTGCCTTCTGCGCCGCGTTCGCATTCTTGCTTTCATTCTTCCGTTGGACAAAGTGTCAAAAGATGACACTTGGGGCTTCACTGCTGCTATTTTGCAATTTAACAGTATCCAGTACAGATTGGTTGGCAAGGGGTTCAATGGATCTGAGGCAAACGTAAACTTTTGGATTAAAACAAAAGAAAAAAGATTGAACAGTCACAGGGTAGCTTTTTAAACGCTTGTTTTGAGCAAAACAATGAAAACCCCAGTTTGCTACCTTTAAGTAAAACCTCCCCCAGCGATTACAAGGCCTCCTGAATTCACACACTGACACTGGAGAGACGCTGCCTCAAGCCGCCTGCTGTAATAGTTTTAAGTATTTTCTGCGAGATCCCATCCTCTGTGGTAGCTCTGGCAACTCCGAGGCACATTGTGTCTGAATCTGGACAGGCTTTGTTTGTGTAGAGTTGGTTTTGATCAGGTTGACATGCACTAAATTTAACTCTGGTCTTTGTTCCACTGTGCTTTTGGCAAAAGCTCCAGAAACAATGTCTGCAAACATAAAATGTCTAATGGTTTTGCATTTCATTGGCTAATCGTATATCTGCAGTCAAAAGAGCAATCTTCATATTCTAGTGGGATATCACCCATTTGCTCTATTTGGCAATACCAGTGAGTGGCTGATGGTCAGCTGGCCTCTCAAAGAGGGATCATGAAAACTTTTCACATAGCTGTACTAAAGCCAAAACCTCCTCCTCTTTTTGACTTGACTGGTGCATAATTGGTTTGGTTTTTTTTTTTTTTTAGCAACTACACATACCAGTTCCTGAGCTTTGGTTCTGATTACACAGAGGTAAAAGAAGTGTACAAAGTCAGAAAGCTTAAGTCGTTTCAGTAATGTCACAGTCCTGGGCTTACCGGGCTGCAGGTTGGTTGGTGTTTTGGGGTTTTGCTTTTTTTGCGTGGTGGTGGATTTACAATCAAGTCCATACGTTATCTTTACCCATCAGCATTCTTAGGCTGCTGATTCAGACAACTTCTCACCTAGAAACCTCTCCTGCATCTCTTCCTAGACTATCTAGGCAGCACAGTAGCAATAGCTACATCTTTCATGTGACTTTTCTGCACACTCTCTTGTGCTTCTCTGAATATGCTACTGACATTACACGGATTTGACGCTCTACATGGAGATCCCTTTCTCATCTCTTTTTTTTAAATTTAAACTCAGCTATACTGCCTCTTCTGAAAGCCACTACTCCAGACACCCAAAGGCAGACAGATCCTCCCCTCCCACACTTACCAGCCCTGGATCTGTCCAAGCCAACGCAAGCTGCATGCTGAGAAACCATGGAAGAACGGTGCTCCTCCGTTCCTCCTCCCTGCCCTCGCTCTTCCTTCTGCCCCCGGCTCACCCCACCTCCAGCCATCACCCTGTCCTCTTCTGCTCCCACTCCTCCCCCAGTGCCTGAGGTGACTCGCAACCTGAACATCTTAGCTTCAAGCCACCCACCATCTTCTGCCTTGGCCATGGGGCCCTTTCCAGCACACAAGCTCTAATGACCGTAGTCAGACTAACTCCACCGTATTATTTATCACCTTTCCTCCCCACTGAGTGCATATCCAAATATAGTGACAGCGCTGCTGAGACTCAAAAGAGATTTTTCTAGTGTATGAATACAGACAAGCCTGCTTCGATGACCACGCATCCAGTCCATAAATACTTCTGGCAGGCCAAGTTGTCCCCCGGGCTGTCTATTGGCCATCACTGCTCTGTGCTATCAAAACCATGCTGTAATTTTCAACAGAGCATGTTTGGTGTTGAACTGAACTCGCACGATAATCTGAGAAAACCACCTCTTTCAAAAAGATTAAAAAGCAAGTAAAAATATAATTATGCTTTTTATGGGCCGTTGTTACGACCCTCCTGTCCTCATGAGCAGGCAGAGCTGCTTGGTTGAACAAAATAAAATATTTCATACATGTATTTCTGCTAGACTCCGGCTCTATGACCCACATGGTCTGTGGCTAGAGGTCTCTTCTCCCATAGTATTTTGTATTCTTCCTCATGCCCGCAGCAGCAGAGCTGTATCCACAGTTTTTAGCAGAGTGGCTTGCTTTGATGGACAAATTCTACTGCTTTCAAAAGCATTTTGCTTCTGAGGGTCTTCCATCCAATCGCTATCACAATCTGCTCTCCCCGCACAGAAACAATTCAAAAATCTTTCAAAATTGAAAAAAAAAAAAAAAAAAAATTAAGGTTCTTGAGACTTGGATCAGTCAAGGGGTTTTCTATGATTTCAACCACTTTTAGCACCTTCTCTCTTCGAAGGTAAAAATGCATCTCTCCCCTGCGTTTCAGATCTTACTGGAATGCAGCACTATTGCAATTTCTTCGATCCAATTTGACAGTTGCCACCTTCTTACAGAGCTCAAAGAAAATTGTTAAGAGTGTCTCAAGTGTGTCGGAACCAGCTATTCCTGTCCAACCGTATTCCTTTTTGCTGTACTCACTCCATTCCTGTTTAAACTTTCCTGTACACCCAGCAAATTTCAACTCCGATGCGTGTTTTACATCCTCCCTTCTCCCACTGAGGGTATGTTTATTTTCTTTTTATGCCTCGTCCCACATGGAATTCAGCAATCACATGAGACTTTTGAAAGACTGCAATGTGCTCATCTGTGTTGGTCTTTTTTTTAATTATATATACTGTTCCAGGCTGGCTACGCAAAATAACAACATAACCTTCCCAACCCTCTACATGTATTTTGTCTCAAAGCCTCAGCTTTTAAAGGAGCTGTCCCTAACGCTGCACCTTGCTGGTGAAAGCATCACAACCTGGCACAATTGGTTTTTTCTGAAATAAGTATTTCAGAGCTCTCATGTGGCCACCAATAAAGGCTGTGGAGGAAGGGTGGACTATGTAATATATGTATTGTAACACTGACAGGACTGATTTATAATGAAAAAGGTGACACTGATGAGGAAAGCAGTCTCAAGCAACTCAACTGAAATGCCATTAGCACCGGAATATCAACCCACCCTGCAGAAAATGAGGAGAGAGAAGTGGAACTCCCTTGTATTTTCTGATCTCAAATACCACTCGCACTCAAATGTTGTGATTTTTACATGAAGTCATTATTTGAGATCACATTTATGGTGTCGCGCCAGAACGTTTGTGCTCCTGCCCGCACTGGGATAAAAGAGCTGGAAGCCCGACAGCGATCAACTGCTGAAGTTTTACCTGGCAGTCGCTACAGAACCCAAGGGACCGAGTTGCCCAGATGACTCTGAATTTGAGAAAGGCTGTTAGGTCTTTGAAAGCAGTTATACAAAAGTGGCATGAGCGTACTTCAAAGGCACTAGCGCAGTATATTCACGAAGCTTCAGCAAAAAGCACAACCAAGGAAGAATGTCAGGACAGCCGGGAGCCAGCCTTTGATGGGGCTACGAGAACAGAGACCAGGGGAAACCAAAGCACAGCCAAAATAAGAAGATTCTTCAGGAGCCAAACTTTTCCTGGAGCAACTAAAGAAAAAAGATGCCAAAGACTATCCCGAGGGAGAAACAAGCCCCTGATTAGACATAGGGATGACTATTGTAAATAAAATGTAGGAGAGTAGAGAAAGTCTACTTTTTGACCCAAAAAGAGCAGCTTAAAAAGGCTTCAAAGACCAGGCCAAAAATGAAGATTTTATTTAAGCTAATTCTTAAGATGGTGCTATATAAACCTGAGAACAGAAGATCCATGCCTCTTTTCCACAGGAAAAAAAACCCCTCCAGAATCAAAATTATTCTAAAGTAACTTTAAATTTACAGCTCACATAGAATACAACACCCTAGAACCAGCGAAGTCCGTGCAAAAACTGTGCAAGTCGAAGAGCTATCGACTGATTTCAAAATGAAAAAAAGCCCAGGCCTTATTTTTGAAGGGGATGCATCTAACCCAACCTCATTTAAAAAGGCATCTAGTTCCTTCATTTCATTGAGGTCTCTGTTCAACTCTCAGATTTTCGAGGCTACAACGGAACGTTATCGTTTAAAAGACGTTACATCTCCGCCACAACCTGACCCAGAGTCTGTAGAAGCAATGTTGCCGAGTGTCCACCAACACATAGAGAGATGAAGGAAACAATTAACACTGAAAAGTCTCAGTAACTGAGGCGCTGGCCATGTTTAGCATCAGAACAAACCCATCAATGCTGCAAAGTTCTGCAGGAGAACAAACTCCTTTGCTCTCCAGACGACACAGGATTTGGCTACATGAATTGCATCTCATACCCATAGTTAAGTGCTACCTATTTCCTCTGTGCTTTCCAGTGGAGGGAGCACAATTTTCTTTGATCAGTAACAAGGGCTGGTCTCAACCATGACGCACTCGCACCAGAGGTAGAAGTTTCGTAACAACGTTTTGGAAGCCTGGTTTCTGTGTTTGCAAAAATATCCCAGCCAGAATCATCTATGTTCCCGAGGAATGCCAATGTCTCGGGATACTCCGGAATGCCACTCTGTTGTTAGCCTTGCCCTACAGCTCTTTTTTTTTTTATTTATTATTAGATTGTAAAACTTTGTTCACTGAAACAAAATATTTTTGTTCAACAGTAGATTGCCCTTACAGCATACGCAGCCTTTCTGAGAAAGCACACAGCTACCAAATGATGCCTTCGGACTGTTCGTTTCATTCCTCACAGCATCTATTGGTCAGAGAAAATAATTTTTAAGTTTGTTTGCATTTCATAGAATCACAGAATGTTTTGGGTGGGAAGGCACCCCTAGAAGTCACCCAGCCCAACCCCCCTGCAGGAGCAGGGACACCTTTAACCACATCAGGTTGCTCACAGCCCCGTCCACCCTGGCCTGGAATGTTCCCAGGGATGGGGCCTCCACCACCTCCTATGGACAACCCATTCCAGTGTTTCCTAACTGCTGCGCTGGCTGTCACACCGCCATTCCCCGACAGCATTTCAGTTAACAGGCTTCACCGAGAGGCGCATGTGGGAACTGGTCCCCCAAATTTTTTTTTCCTTTTTAAAGCAGCTCTTCTCAAACCAATCTTCCTCTTAAATCTTTGCACTGTCCATAATGATTACAGACATGAAGGAAATAAGCATAATTTTCAAGTGATTTTCTCCAGGAGTGCATCACAAACCCAGTGCCACAGCATCATGCTGAGCACGGCCACGGGTGGGAAGCCACCGCCGCGATCTTCTGGGGGTTTTAAATTCGGCTTCCCAGGCACCGGCACGAGAGCTCCGTCAGCTGCGCGCTTGAGAAAACCCGCACGGGTCCTTAACGTCACAGGAATCGGGACCACGTACGTTAGTAAAACTTCACACAGACACCTCCTTTTAAACACGAGCTCTTGCTGCTATACATAGCCCGGGACGAATCACTCTTCCCAGGAAGATGCTATCACCACCAAGGCAGATAGTGTCACATGAACCATAAAACTTAATGGACCATAAAACTAAACGCACCACAGCCGCACGGGAGGCAGCTATCATTATTACTGCGCAAGTTCGTACTCTTTAAAAAGGTGATTCTAAAGCAGACTGGATTTTGATTTTTTTCTAACACTGAAAGCCATTTTTACTTTTATTTCTCCCTCTCGCAAAACCATTTCATTTGATTTGAATACTGCAAAATGAAGTATTTTTTTCTGGGTGTTTTTACTCCCATATTTCTCTACTTTTGACTGCTTATTATACTGCAGTTTTTCCTCGCTGAACCAAATACGGAAAGACCTTTCCAGATCAGGAAAGAGGAAGTCTGGGGATTTTTTAGCTTTTGATTTTTGCACTCAGTTGGGTTGAAAAAAGCAAGGATTTTCATTTCATTCAAACATTTTGCACCGATTTCGGCTTTAATAATAATTACAGGAAAAATGCAAACAGATGACAAATCAATTTATCATTTTAATAAAATGTTTTGCTTGAAATGGAAAACGCAATTCTCAACAAATTCAACATTTGGAATTAATATGGTATTTGTATGAATTCAGAAAAAATTCAAAATAAATGTCAGTTCTTGTACTGACATCAAGGTCTGACTAATAAAAACCAAACCAATTAACCACAACGGCTGAAGTCTGTGACTTTTAAGTTCTTTTCTTGATCATTAGTGTTTGCAAATGCTCGGAATCAGAGCTGCTGGATGCCATGTGCCATTACGGAATCAGAGCTGGGGGAAAACCACGGACTTGTCAGTTGTGTTTTCCTGGTCTAAGCAAAACAGATTTAAAGAGACACTATTCACTTTTCAGGGGATAAGGGGAATAGCATTGATTTTCCTTAGGAACTACACTTCCCTTCTTTACACTGACGCACCAGTCCACAGTTAAAAGGATGCGAGTTTTTCATTACAGGAAATCCCAAAGAAGAAAAAGGATAGATTTGTCTGCAAATTTCAATTATTTAAGGAGAGAATCAATGAGGAAGGGCAAAACCTCTCTCAAGTCAGTATTAACAAGGTTTGTGAAGTAGGACTGCACTGTTATAATTTTGCAATTTATATAGATTTTGGATAGAGGCCGAAAGGAAAAGCTTAGTGTTTCAGGCAGGAGAAAAATTATAAACCAAACAATAAATACATATGAAACGCTCTGGCTTCGTCTGATGTAATGGAACAGGAAATACGATTCAGATTACGTTAAAACCACGGAATGTCAGTGCTTCGCTCTGGAAGATGCTGCCTTCCAACACGCCATGAAAGTCAGCAGCCTTGACCGAAGCTAACACGGCACCGACTTCGCTAATGGTTTGCTATAGCGTGATCGCGCATCGGAAAGCGCTACAGGAAACGAGAGACTGATATTAATGCACTCGTGCTGCTGCTGCTGGCAACGAGATCAAGAGCAGTAATATTGTCCATTTGGTCATCTATTTTGCAGCATTCTAGGAATTCTTTTATTCCTCTGACTGTTAGCTTTGCTGCAAGTCTTCATCGGAGCTTTCCAGAACATCAAGCGACACGGAATTGCTGTACGGTGAGAAGGGTATTTAAAATACAGTGATGTTTGCCTGGGGCTTCTAGCAGCACTGCAAGCTATTAAATGTGTTGTGTTGCTATTAACAAAAGATACGCTCACAGAAAAAGAGAGCCCAACTCCAAATTCAGATGTTCTGTAAGGGTGTCATTCCTTTTTCATTAACCGAGTCAGTCTCGATTTACACTAGCATCAGTGAGACACAATTCTGCTCTTCTAAATGTCAGTGACACTTCTTTTAAAAATCAAGTTTGACAGCATTCTCCAAATATATTTCACTTTCCTCCCATAATAATGAAAAATACACTGGTCAGTGTATGGAAAACTAAAGCATCTGTGTATCTTCAACAAAATAACTCCAGAAAGCCACAGATATTGGTAAGCCAAGGCTTGTATTCTTCAAAGCAAGTGATCTAAATTAAATTTTCCTAAAGGAAAGGAGCATTTCTAATGAAGACATGTGCAACTGATGTCCCTAGTAAATGCTCTTATAAAATGATATTTTCTAAAAGAACAGAAGAAATTGCCCCCTGAACAGTTTTATCTACCCATTTCTAGGTCGATTATTCAGAATCCTGGATTTCCTCAGCTACTACTTATCTACTCCAGATAACATACGTGGACTAAATGAGAATCATCTCAATTTGGAAAGTCTCCATGGAAAGAGCATCTGTTCTTCATGTTTAGGGCTTTTAAGTATATACTTACACAAACGGTCACAAACAGTCATGCAACGCACTCGTGAAACTCAGGAGTGGTTTTTCGTTGTTGTTAACAATTCAGTGTTGAACTAAATAGACTCCAAATAACGGTAAAACTGTTAGCATCGCTTGGAAAAGAATTAGGCCAATGACAAATGTTTTTGACAGTTCCATTCCCATTATGCAAGTCCAAGTCATATTTCGTTTAATTCGGAACAGATGATTCACTGATCACTCCTTTCTTCAGGTTTCAGAGAGCATCCCCCTGACATACCACCACCGACAATGAAAAATACACACCGAAAAGTAAAATCATTTGGCATTTTACCATACACCTTTGAAGATCAGCATCCTGTTCTCTGCTAGTGCACAGATACACAGAACAGTCACCCCTTCAGGAGACTTACGATCTGGGTTCACACCAAAATGCAACCCATCAGCACGTGGCTGTGCGAGACAGAGGGAAAATAATAGGCAAAAATTTTATCTTCGCTATTGACTTTTGGCATACCTCTGTACGCAACACGGGGATACGTTCGCTTTTCTACATGCTTACAAACCACTTCTCCATTCTTCCAAGGTCTTTTTTATGTACTGATCTATTATAAAACAAACTTGCCTTGAAGGAAAACATGATCCCACCAAAGTCAGCAACGAAAGTCACTGTGCCACTGCTGAAACAATCCCATTCGTTTCTCAGACCGTGGTCTCTGCTTGGGTCTTAATTACAGCTTTCTCTACATGGACATCTCCTCTGTTCATGCAGCAGAGCAGATGTCCTATCCTTGAAGGGCACACTACTGTCTTCCTACTGTTATTTATGTAAAGTGCTGTAATAACTGCCTTCTGCTGAAAGAAAAACTCAACCCCCCAAAATCTCACAAGCCAGTTCTGGAATTTAAAAAGTACTGATCGGTATTTTTTTCATTGCCAGCTGTTACATCTACTTCTTTGCTGGCACCACCGACATTTTGCCTCTGCCTGAATTTGATGCCTTACAGCAACTTCTGCAACCTTCAGCGTCTTCACCAGTGAAACCCATGAACTGGCTCAGTTTTGGAGTCAACGCCGTAGTACCAACTCAGAAGCAAAACCGTACAAAAACTAAGTGCAAGATGGGCTGGATCCGAAGACGGTTCTTCTGCGTCCCTACAGCGGGCCTGAAATACCCTGTTTTCAGTGTCATGAGGAGCCGCCTATAACAAAACAGTTAACTAGAAAAATCACACTAACATGAAAAATAACTTAATTCTAACACTTCCTCCTGGTGAACTCTGTAACACTTCTGCTGTTTAACACAAATATTTAGCAACATTCCAGAAGCATGGAATGACATATTTCAGGAATAAAAATAGTTGTAAAAAAATGAAGCAATTTATAAAACAGATTCATTCATAGCTCAACGCTGGTTGGAGCCCAGAGTTTCTATCAAAGAAAAAGAATATCTGCGTGTAAAGCAGTACTGCTTTTTGCTTCCAGACCAGTCAGGAACTGATAGCTTTAGCTGAATAATTGATGGAGCCAGTATACAACAATTAATCCCAGCAGACCGGATCAAATAAAATGAAGCAAGTTTATAATTTAAAGTACTTGCTCCACACAGAAGGATTTGGTTCACAGAACACTAAGGAAATGGCTAAGGCAAGCTACAGCGGATGATTTTCCAAACATATTGTCCAAATGTTACTCACAGTAATACAGAGATGCACTTTGAATAAAGTGAATGTATCTCAGCTAATGAAAATAGCATCTGAGATCAGAACCAAAAACTGTTGATGTGGGATTTCAATGTCTAAAATAAGCAACAATGTGGTCATCTGTAGCTTTTTTAATGTATGCGCTTCAATTAGTGACACACGTTAACTACTGAAAAATACACTCAACTATATGGCATCCTAGATTTTTTTTTTTTTCAAGTCAGCGTACGAATCACAGAATTATGCTCTTTGATCATCCTGCTTCAATTTATTAGATACTCGCTCAGCTAGTTTGAAGTTTTCTAAAGATTCTGGAAAACTGGGCTGAAAATATATTTGAACTATGGAAAGGATTAAATACATGAACAACAGACATAAAAGTCAATCAACTGGTCAAATCTCACTATGTTTAACATTATCTTGTTAAACCCCAGAAAACTCTATAAATCACACAGGTTTCCTTCTAAAAAGATAAGCTCCTTCACTTGCAATCGAGCCACTGTGGCTTAATTTTTAAAAGCGATAGCTTTTGTGACCCAACTTGGCAAAAAGCAATTGTTTTAATGGAGAGGAGGCAAAAAAGGGGAGCCATTTCCCATCTCCACACCGCTTAAACCAGTCGCAAAAGA
This sequence comes from Egretta garzetta, assembly GCF_000687185.1. NCBI lineage: Eukaryota > Metazoa > Chordata > Aves > Pelecaniformes > Ardeidae > Egretta > Egretta garzetta. The sequence goes on from NW_009259498.1 coordinate 451,191, forward strand.
TTTCCGAAGTCGTGACCAACATTTGCGAAATACCACAAAATCCCATTGATCACCGAAAAGATTAATTATGTTCAGGGCCTGAACCCTATACTTGCCATTTAGTAACCTGACAACACATGCACACACTTATTTTGGTTTTCATCAGGATGAAACGAGATCCCTCCGCGCTGAGCAGCAAAGCAATCATCAGGCTCTGCCAGCAGCAAGCAAGCAGCTGGTATCCAGCCAAGGGTATCAGCACTATCGTGTATCCAGCATCAACCCATCATGGGCACTGACAGTCCAATTGCACCAGCCATTCCCCAAATCCTTCCTGGGTTGGAATTTGGAACGCGGGGCAGTGATTTCTGCACACAGACACGATGCTCAAGGTATCCCCAATATTTAAAATAACTGAGCATGGAACTATTAGAGCATACAAAGTGGAAGCGTGATGGGATAAGGGCAAATCTGCAGCATAAAGACAGGGTTCATATCACATGATGAGAAAAATCATAAATGAAGAGCACTAAAAAAATAAACAAAACAAAAAAGAAATGATTTCTGTAGATTAGCACAGCAAGATAGCTTTGTGATGACTGCTATTCTACAAGCAGAGATTTTTATTACCAAAATCTCTAATAAGAGACAGCTTAGACCTATGCCTTCTATGAAGGTGGAGAAAATTATTTTTCCTTATATTTAAAAGATTATCACTGCATATCTCATCTCTTCTTATTAAGTTTACAGCAATATTAAAACAAGATTTGGGTGAATAAAGAACATAATATACTCCAAAATAGAGAACATATTCTTTGGAGCATTATAAATGCTCCTGTCTGCTTGAATGGAATTTTAATGGAACAACCCACCCTCTTAGGAGAAAAATAAAAAAAAGATGACAGAAAAATATTATCCTTTTCCAAACCCTTCATTAAACAGCCTTGCTTTACAACCACCACAGATCACTCTACGGACTCTGTCGCTCAGGGACTGTATCAAAGAAAGTGCCTATAAGAGATTAACAAATCACCTTTATTAATTCTTTCAACCAGTCAGAACATTTTTACAGATGGAAACAAGTAATTTGGGGGGAGGGGGGGGGGATCCTCATACGTATCAGTATTAAAATAATGGCTGATTTTAACATATCTCTGTCCCTTTCCCTAAT
>NW_009259498.1:452406-524717 GCF_000687185.1 Egretta garzetta
TTTCCCTACTTTTGATCGGCAAGCCAAAGAAAAACAACCAGGTTTGTGATAGCAGAAGGGTAACAGCGCAAGGCTGGGGAGGTCATCGAGAGAGACATTGTATTGGGAACTGGGACTTCGGAACAGAAGACAAAAATAGTTGCGTGACATAATGTCTAAATCCTGAGAAGCGCTAGGGAAAAATTCTATGTTTAAAACACAGACATTATATTATGTGCTTACAGCCAAGTATCTGCTGGAATTTACTGTTTGCTCCCAAAACAAATCTTTACCTGCGTCACTGAAATGAAGCATGAAAGCAGGGTCAAATTTGAACCCTCTGTTATTAATGGGAAGCTATTTCTTTATTGTTCCACTTTGCCAAAGGCTGAAGTGACCAAAAAAATGCCACAAATATGAGATGTTGCTGCCGGAGACTTTGTTTACTTTGCCTTCAGCAGAGATTTATTTTTTTTCCTTTTTGTTTTTTTAGCATATAAAGGTAGGGTGGGTCCCAAATTAGAAAATACAGAAAGCCATAAGACAAAACACTGTGTGGCTGTCGATGTATGGTAGTTAATGATAGTTAGCAGATGGGGGGCAAAAAAGAAATTCTTGAACGAGCTGACTTGAAAGGCAATAGTAAACTTTCTTACACGTTATCCCTTCGGTGCCACACGAAGGTCCTGGATGAGACAAAGCATTATCACGATAAAATGCAAGGCATCACAGTTACAGCTGCCCACAAGGCAAGAATGAGGACTTCACACTAAAAAAGCAGAGCAAATGCCAGCAAATAACAACCAGAAAGTGGCTGATGAGGAATTCAAAAGAAAGCTGAGCATTTTTCAAGAAGCACTGTGGACTGCAGATGCTTGTCCTTTCACCAAACGGTAAACCAAAAATGGCTTTAGAAGCCTCAGACCAGTACTACGGACCTGGTGAGTGCTAGGGAACGTTAGGGGAGACAGAGCGCGGAGGGCAGACGCACCCGTGATTTCCTAAGCTCACATTCTACACCAGGTGCTGAACTGCAGATTATTAACAACAATTAATGACTTTTGGTCAACTCCAACATATAAATAACTACATACCAAACCTTAAGTACACTAAAATGCCTTCATATTTACTTTATCTCCAAAGTAGCAATTCCTTTCTTCCACTCCTGATAAACTTAGTTAAGCCTGTTTTCTGTCTTCCTTGTTTCCTTCCTTTCCCACATGTAAAATCCCCTTGGATACATTTATCTGAAAGGCACCACGAGGTACCCTTTGCACCCGCCATTACATTTGCATGGAAACATCACCGCGGGAGATCAGTTCGCTCGTGCACTAAGGGCACAAGTGTATAATCGTTACCGCTTGTGCCATCCCACACTTGCACAAAGATGTCACCTTTTATTTCACCATCACATAAAGGCAGCTTTGAAATGGAGAGAAGAAAATGCAAAAAATATTTGCTAATTTTGTAAAGAGGCTTTTAACCAGTCCCTGCTTAGGGTTGATTAAAAGAAACCAAGTTAACCCAGCATTCAGGATCAGCAACCGGCCACTGAAAGATTCTTTTCAATAGCTGGAGATATCACAAAGAAAGTAAATTCATCTCCGCTATTATTTTTTCTTAACAGCATGACATTTAGACAGCCAATTTCAGTTAAGTATTGAAAACGCTGGGAAATGTTGCCACTACTACTTGATACAAGCAACCAAAAACCCCCCAAAAGCAGAGTTGTACATTTTCTGCCTACACCACGGCGAAGACTCATTTCATTTTGCCTGTTCTTCCACCGAGCGCATGTAAACTTCAATAACATGGAAAAGAGGCAGAGGCTCTAGAAGTCCCTGCTAAGCGCTCTGAAAGTGGGGAAATATTCATCCATCATGACAAATGAAGTATTTCAAGAGGATCAAACTACTTCAAGGGAGTGCCAGTGTATACCTGCTACGTAGTGGAACGGAAAATGTAGTAATAAACACGTCTGAGAGTGGAAAATGTTGAACGATGGCAGCCAGGTGTAACAGTTACTCCCTCTGAGAATGGGCCATGCTGCTGGAAAAAAAAGTCTTCCTTCTTGACCCAGTTCTGGACACTGTTCTTGGTGAGGTACCAGACATGGACATGGCTGCTCTTCTCTGCGGTATCTTCTGGCCCAAAATAGCGCAGAAAGAAAACTAAATGCAGCCAGTTTGTAAATGAAACTCATGACCCGATAATGTCCGCAGGGATGCAACACCGCTGACTCGCTGGGACGAAAGATTTTTTTACTGCCTCCCCAGCAGCGCGCACCACAAATGAGTAAGATGACGGAGATAGCACAAAGGAAAGAAAAAATCTTAAATCTCAACGAGGTGAAGGAGAAGACTTGTATAAATAGCAGGAACTGGGTGTGCTTCTTGTACACTGCTCAAAGTTGGCCAGGGTCATCCCTCCCACCCCTTTCAAACAAATTTTAGCTTAAGAAGAGAGTCACAATACGTCTTTATGGAACAGAAAAAAGTGATGACAATTGCTAGATGTGGTCAGGTTATTGCAGTGAAACTCTCACCAAAATTTAAAAAAAAAAAAAAATAAAATTTAAAGACTCCTGCCTTTTTTCTTTACATTAAATCTAAAAAAAATAATAAAAAAAAAAGTTAATCACTTGTTAAGTAACAGAAGATTAAAAAATGTGCTAGCAAAATATTCAGGTTTCCCATTCTTTAAAGAAAACAAGGAAAATATTTTACACATTTTGAAATTTAAAACTGTAAGAATAAAACTTGAAGCTACTGTCCGGTTGTGGTGGCTTTCAAGCTGCTACAGCTTTCTGTACTGATCAGTGAACTCAGTCATCCAGTAACTCATGTCTGAAATTTTACAGAATTAACAGGGTCAGAAGGCCAGTTAGACACAAAGATCCAGGACACAGTCTCGTTGTTATACCCAAGGGCAGTCGCTGTCAGGCTCTCCTAGGGAGCTGCAAGGCAGAAGAATCCTCCCCACTCAGTGGCACAGGCATGGAAAGAGATGGTCCTGTCACCACAACTGCATTAGAATTTAAGCCGCAACAAAACAAGACAGAATCCCTGAATTTGCAACAGAGGTGTTTTTCAAAACTGTTAACTCATTTATAGAGCATGGCCTGCTGGCTTTCAATGAGCTTCTAAATCACTTAGCATTTTCCCCAAAAGTAGATAAATTACGTAGTAAAAAAACAATTGGCATTTTCAATTAAATATCAGAATTAGTTTTGCACTCTGTAACTATATAGGATGTATTTTCCCATCAATATATCTTAAGTGGCAATTCCCCTTCTGAAGGTTTTGGGGGTTTTTTTACCAATTTTATTATGTTTTGTTGACTGCCACTGAAGGACTGTATTTTCCCCGAGTGCTGGCTCCTCATCATCAGGGAAGAAAAATTCTGTTGTTCCATCCTCAAGTGTAACAACCTGGGGTAAACAACGTGCACAGATTTGTTTCAGGAATCTTACGCGGAACGATGACCACAAGGACCGCTGGGGATCGTTCCTATCCTACTGGACAGCGTCTTACCCTGCTTTACAGTCACAAAGTAGGTGCAAACCTTCTCCAGACACATTTTAAATTCTGCAGTTAAACCACATCTTAATTTATTACAGCTCATTTTTTCATTACTCATACTTAATAACAGAAATATGTTACTGGTTTTACTTATAACATTTTTCCAGAGGTATTTTTTTATGTTACTGAACACCTAAGCAGTAGGGGGTTTTCCCTAACTTTTTTTTTTTTTTTAAATCCATACACATTTATAAGTTTTAATACACTTAAATGTTTTAAAATGAAATATCTCAATTTTAATTTGCTAAAATACTACTTTCTCTAGCAAATTAACTTTTCAGATCTAAAAAGCATGGTGAGTGGTTTTGATGATCTATTTGAGGCACGAAGTAGAGAACACCTCTTCCATGGAATGCCAAATTAAAGTGTTATGTGCGCAAAGGACACCTTCGAGCAATAAGAAAAAAAAAAAAACCCTTGTCATTAAAATGCTCACACTGAAGTACTTCAAGCAATCTTACTTTATCCATACGTTGTGCTTCTACGTGAATTTGCATAAAGCACTTTTTGTTTCAAAACTATTCTCTTCATTTTTGCTCCTAAAAACCAGAGCAGACCTCCAAGACTTTAGTACAACCTATTACTCAAGAAGTATCAGTTAGTAATCTTTTTTTTTTTTCCCCCAAAACCATACGAGCAGTTTTTAAGTTCCAGCTGTACTATATTGGGGTTTTAATTTTGTTGTTTTTATCCTAACAATCCTGTTTGTTTCTCCGTGCATATTATTCAAAGCAGATGTGCTGAAACAAGAAAAAGCCTTTTCAATCTACTACAGCAGCTGGCGCAGAAGTTAAGGTCTTCTTCCTCTCCCTCGTTTGCACACAAGCACACACACGTGCACACACAGACCCTATGTCAGCAACGCATGCAGAAAGACTCACGCTGTGAATGTGCCTCTGTCCCCACGGTACGACAGTTTACAAGGCTGATGTCGGAGCAAGCACATTTCTTGCACTTCAAATTTCCTCCTCATTTCTTCAAGCTTTCGCCCGAGAAAGTTACTGACAATCATCTTCATACTACTGCCCTCTACTGCTGAAAAATTAGGGACAGGAAAAAACCTCCTACGTCGTATTAATTCTTGACTGAAGAACTTGAATAAAGAATTTTTACTATTTTTAAATCTAGAGCTTTTTAATTACATGCACTGTATGGAAATGAAGAACTGTGGAAGCTGCTTCTTTCCTCTGGTTTAGATAATATTATTATTGGAGTTGTTAATATTGATAGAAACTGCAGTATCTGTTCCAAAGGCTTAGTAAAGGCAAGTAAAATGCATATTCAGAAAATACATTAAGCAGTTTCTTTCCCAATAAAATGACATCTGCAAAATGCACAAAAGCGAGCGGAAGCTGAGTTAATACATCAACACATTTTTGTTTGTATAACTGAAAATCACGCTTGAGCTATGGATTAAATTGGACCTTAAAAAAAAATGGGGTGCCCTCACTGAAAAGCCAGGTGTGAGTATCTGCAATGATCAGGGAGGTAAACGGAGATTAAAAAAAACAGATGTTACAACATTTGGTTTAAGACTGTCCCATAGGTTTGTAAATCATTTCCTCCAGAAAGAAACTTATTTTCATCTTAGTTTGATCCAGTCACAAATAGGATTCACTGGATATTACATGGAATTACGAGAATAGGGTTTTCCCCCCCTCCGGAACATTTGGAAGCATTCCTCCCCTTTTGCATCCCTCTAAGACTGAACAGCTTGCCCTTCACTTCAGACCGCAGCAGCGTACAGCAACAGGCCAGATGTTTCAAACCTAGGTGATGAGGTCATATCTCCTCCTGAGCTGGATTACAGGGCGTACGATGTGTATTGAAAACAGATCTGAACGAGCCACCACTTCACGCTCCTCCCGAGGACGTTCAAGACAAACTCTCACTGCTGTGTTTCTCATGCACATCTGTGTTCCAACCTTCCAGGCCCAACAGCAGCAAGCTGCTACCTCCCAGGGCTGAAGTCTGCCATATTTTTGCCATCACCATGGCAATTTTCCAAGAATAACTTCTCTGATCACGGATTCTCTCACACAACCACTGCAGGTATAAGCTTTTCTAAAGCTTACTTGGTGAGCTCCCGCCACAGCCCTGGGTCTGAACCCTCCTAGACCTCAGAGCCACCACAAAGCCCATAGCAGCAAGGTCAGAGCAAAAGTTCAGAAGAAGATAACGCGATCACTGCGCCGTACAAATACCTCACTGAGCAGCAGAAAAACGTGTTATTAATGCGATCCCCTCGCCCTCTACGTATACCTAACTCAACAGTTACGGATGGGTCTCACCACACCACTTCGATTACAAACTGATCTGGAAGACACCGTGTGTCTACAACTATACAAGATGCCAAGTTTCTTTTGGAAAAATGTAAGGTAGCCGAAGCAATTCCGCGTGTCTCTCATATGGGCACAGTAAGACGACTGATACGACAAAAGCAATTTACACCACCTGGCTTTGTTCTGCTAAACCTATCGTACATGCTGTTTGTTCTGGGTTCTCCTGCTGGTTCGAGCTCACCTACAGATACTAAGTGAACTAAATGCTGCTAACTCTTACTAATTTTTTGTTCATCGAGCAGAACAAATCGTCAGCTCTCCAGGAACACATATGATCGTATTTTAGATTTTAAAGTGCATTAACTTTTTAATTTAAGAACTAAGGCTATTAGTTGAAGACTATTTGCCTGGTGTCACTTTAATTAATTTCTGAATTGGCTGTGAGGATGTGCAAAATGGAATGTCTAAAATGCAGAATGAAGGAATGTCAAGCTACTGAAATTGTCCTGTTCTGCTTCTTTATACCCCACGTGTATTTCTGCACCCTGGGGCACGACACCAGCACGTCTCAAGCAGGACACACACCGAACACCTCCTGGGATAAGGAACACTGAAGCTCAAAGGAAGAAAAGGATGAAGTTTGGGAGAAAGGAGGGCAGGTAATCAGAGGAAAGAAAAGAGACAAGCCAGAAAACTTCTGGTAAATCATAAGTATAAAATGCAAAGTCCAAAAAAATTCCCACTGGTCCACAGCTTCAAGTGCTAGTTAATATCAAGTCTAATCATTTTTGCAGTTTGGTATTTTTATTAAACGCGCACTGAAATATGAAACTTTCTGCTCGCAGAACACACATGTAGGTAGACAGCGTTCTTTCCGGCATGATTGCCTTAGTTCCACTAACAATGATGCCAGAAAAACAAACTCTAAATTCAGCGCAACTACCAGGACAGACAATTCAAGAGGGGGGAAAGAAGTTAAAATTGACGCCTGGCAGCATTCTGCAGAGAAGCTGGTATTTACAACTAGTATCACAAAGCTTAAAACATCTCTATCACCTTGGAGATTCTAATGATAAAACGTCATGGTAGATTTATGCCATTTTTTGCTTTAGTTCATATGAAGCTAACAACTTCAGGCTTGGCGGTTCCAGCTTCTTGCAAAACTTCTACTTGCGATTCTGAGCATAAGGCTGCATCAGGCAGCAGTGCCGAACCTCACCTGCAGAGCAAGAATGCCTCAGCATCTGCTAAGTGTACAACAGTATGTGGAAAACAGCAGCCTGAGATGAATTTTCAAAGGGAATATTTAGTAGCCAAGCCAAGATCTAGTATTATTAGTAAGTATATATTAGGCAGCTAAGAATATTCAGTAACTGATGTCTCCGAAGTGCTACATTACTCACTTTCCTTATTATCAATATTCTTCAGTGGCCCTTGGCAGCGTGCATGAGAGTTCAAAACATGGAATAAAAAGCCACTCTCCTGAAAAGGAATGGACAGGTGGGAAAACTGCAGAAGTCTCCCTGATCATAGGTCATGTAACGATGATTGCAAGCTACTGGATTGTTATGACTTCCATTACCACTGAACCATATCGTACGACAGGTTTTTGTGCTCTTATCCCACTACAAGTGCCAAGGAAAATGTATTAGTTTCAACTCCCATTCTTAAACTACAGTTTAGTTTAACTCGTTTTCCTTTGCAATTTTTTTTATGAGCTAATAGCTCACAAAATGGTCGCTTAACACAGATCAGCTGATGAGCAGAAGCCAGTTGAGCCGCAGACCTCCCCTCTGCCCCCTCGCAGAAGAGGCACGGGGAGCTGTTGCAAGGAATCATGTGAGTGCTGCTCAGCCACTTCAGCGCAAAACAGCCCCACGTGGCTCAAACTGCTGATGAAGGTTTCACTATCTAATGCAGAATGGAGAGAAAAATCCCCTAAATATTTGCTAGCTCCTATTTTTTGGTCCACTGGAAAACAGTTAAGCTGCAAATAGTTTTGGAAGCGCACGAGGGCTCCTGTGAATCTGCACAGATGCCAGCTGAAGCGGGACGACGCCTGGTTGCTGATTTTCAAGAGGCAGCAGTTACTCTTTTGCATCAAAATGCAGCTGACTGCATGGAGAAGAAAAATGCCAGCATTTCACCATTTGTTTTCAAGGCAAGTTCAAAAGCAGGGCGCAGAGTACAGCTAGTTAAAAAACCCCCCAACTAGGTGCTGATCTCCTACATACACAGGTACAGTCCCAACCACTCAGACAGAACCAAGGTTAGCCCAATGAAAATAGGATACGCTCTGTAACAGCACGGATGCCATTAGATAGCTAAGCTGATGTTGATTTCAACAATACAAAAAAATAAAACCAGACATCAGTTAAATCCACGCTTTTCTTCCCTAAGCTGTGTGAGCTCTCACACGCTTCCATAAACATCTATCACATGTCCATATACGCACAAGACACACGTAGAGGCACAGCTACAAGAACGCCTTTCTTGCAGGGTAGCCTTACGCTGCGCGTGCTGATGCAACTGCTCAGAGGATCAGCAAGACCATGCTTAGGGGCATGTAGAGTTTGGAAGTGTTTTAGCACTCTAGAGTTTCCAGTTTTTTGCTCCATGACTGTTTTAGCATGAGACACGGCTGAACGCTACTGTTGTGTAAAAGAACTCACCTCCCCCTGCCTAACGTAGGGGGTTTCAGGCCAAGTATTTCCCTTAAAATCAGCATGAACAATGTTTTGAACTGTGTATTTTGATTCTAGTTCAGAAAGAGTGATTCAATTTGTGGGATACTTATTAGGAATAGATATTTCAAGGGGAAAAATAATGGTACTAGGCTACACTGAAAAAAATGCAACTTAAGCTACACACCACTCTTGGAGAGACTAGCACCACCCAGTATCAGTCTTTTAAGAGGGTGTAATGCGGACAGCAGTATCTCACAAAGAAGGAAAAAAAGAACAGTAAGTACTAAACCAAAGGTTCTGACACGTCTCCAGAAAATCACCTTACCTAGTCTCACTTCTGCAAAAGTATTTCTGATTAAAGTCTCCGTAAAGAACACTTAAAAGTGGGGGGGGGGGGGGGGGGGGTGTAATGATTTTTATTTTTTGAATAAAAGTTAGATCATTTCCCCCCCCCAAATACTGTATGTGGTCAAAAGTTCAGAGTACTTGTAGCTTCTCAAGGCCCTCGAGTTCAAGAACCTTCGTGATCTGAGCCTTTTCAATTCAGGGCAGCATTCGAGTTCTAGCCATATGTCTCAGAACTTATTAATATTCAACAGGACAAAAAAATTCATAACATTTATTCAAGTGGCCTGGCTAGAAAGCTTCTTACAGGAATATTTTTGTGCTGGGGATATTTTAATATAGCTCAACATTTAGTAAATCGTGTCCGAGATCAAATGTTAGCAATTTTGCTGACACCTGACATGGAAATTCTGCTAATTTAATCACTTATTGACTCATCACTCAAAGTAAAAGCTTCTTTTTCTTACCTCATGTATGCATAAGCACCTAATAAAGCCATCTTATCAAAAAGAACAAAAGCAGATGTGAAAGATCTGCTTCTCCCAAGACAGCCATATAATGAAAAAATAGCTGCTTAAACCTCAGCAATAAATGTTCTTAGGGTTGCACAGACTGCAGTGCACATCTGGCCATAGCGACAGTTGGTAACAGAGAAAAGAACACACTGTACACAACATGATCGATCCAGTTTGTAAACGTAAGGGTGAAGAGGCCAAAGACCAGGAGGTACGAAACACAGGGAGAAAGAATCTTGTAGGAGTCATGAAATAAGCTTGGTTAAATACTTTGACTCCACAGACAAAATACTTAGCTTACGTTTTAACATTTTGCAAGTTGTTTATTTAAACAGATCAGAACAGATTTTGCTCTTTAAAACAGTCACTTGATAATGTGAGATCATTCCAACTGCAACTTTAACCTTAAAGACCAAAGTAAAACGCTGTTTAAAATGCAGTTCTGTTCCTACCTGCCCATCTTGACCCACGTGAACTTGATGTATCTGCAGGTTTCCCTGTAAAATAAGAGCATTGACAATAAACATAACTCTGGAATTTAGGAAGTTGTTCTGTCCTGATAAAGGTCTGTTTCTCATCTCATTATTAAACAACTTCAAATTAAGGAAATTAATAATTTAGGAAATTCTGCTGAGGGTTATTTTGGCAACCCAGCTACAATTCAATGGTCAGCACTTTAACCACCAAGGATAAACAGACTAAGAAGGAAGAGATTTTTTCAGCAGTAGCATGTTTTACTTTTTGAAAGTCACTCCATAATGTACAGTATTTTTATGCAAAGTTTGCTTGTGTGGTTTTTGAGGTAAGGTTTTTGGTTTTCCTTATTTATAGAAAACTGCAAATTTAAGTCAAACCCTTGCTAAACTCGAATTAGCAGCGTAACACATGTATGTATGTATGGAGCGATATTTACTATTTGCTGTTATAGAGTGACTGCCTATGTAACAGATTTTTTTTATTTTATCAAAATTCGATACCAAAGCCCCAACATAGTTCTAGTTCTATTACAGGAATGACATCTATTACAAAAAATTCTCAATAACGTAAAGTATTTTAAAGGAAACTGTAGCTACAAAGTCTAAAAAGGAAAGCAGTACTTTATAAAATGACGTTTTTATGTATGTGTTCAGCGACGTCCTCTCAAAAGTACACTTAGACAGCTTCCCAAAACAAAACCAGCTTCCCAAACACAGAGACTTGCAGTGAAATAGCACATATCTCTGAGGAAAAAAAATACCAGCTCTTTGATTTGCATGTTTTCTACATTTTTCTCTTACTGGCAGCAGCACTTCCTCCTGTTTGAAGCTGTGTACATTGTAACGAATTTAAAACCAGATGTTTTCATCTGTCACGGACAAATGTAGCCCTTAAAAGTCTCAGATACAGGAACTTCAGATGAAGCCAATGGACACCAGCATGTGCTTGAACCTCAGGATCAATTACAACCAGTATCTGCTGAATCATATTTTTTTCAGTGGCTCTTTACCCAAGAACTGCTTGAGCTTTATTGCAGCACACTACGCATTCCTTTTGACCCAGAACATTTTGATCCATTCTTATTTCTGTCTAGGTCTGACAAGCTCTTCAAAGGAGACTGCCTTTTAACTACAATATTTATGTCATATTTCCAATAATATTTATTCTACAATAGCTCCCTGCGTTAACAGTATGCCTCTGCACCAAAAGTGGGTTTACGAGATGTAATTTCAGGTACTTTGGAAATGGATTAAACTAACCCACAAGCAGATATGCTTAACATTGAGTAAAAATACAGGGAAATAATACAGATTAAAATTGTAGTAATGTATGTAGTCATGAGTTAAAATTCATGTTTAACCTCATTTTGCTATTGCTTCTTCACGTAAATGAACTAAGTGCACAAGAAATCTAACAGCAGTCTTGGCAGGTAGGAGTCTCTATACATTTTTAAATAACCAACAATAACACTCTCACTCAGGTAAATTCAGCCGGCTTTAATGGCTGTTTTGCCCAAGTGGAGGGGGGAGAAAAAAAAATCAAAATCGGAGGGTTCAGTACTGGACTTATCCATTTCCATTCTACTTTACTATTCTTACAGAAAAAATTATGAAGTGCAAATACTGCAGTGCCAGATTCCTTGGTCAGTAACGAAGGTTGAATTCACTTCACTCTGCAGTTTATCTTTATTAGAGGGCGTCTGAAGGTTTCTCCTGTCCAACAGCTCCCACAATTAAAGACACCGACTACTCCGAACACATTCAGTTCATAAACTTAACTACAATAATTTCACTCCACAATGGCAGTGCAAGCACGTAAGCTGGTTTCCTCTAATACTCTAAGTGCTAAATTCCCAGCAAAGACCATCAGCCAAATACAGTGATCATCAGTGTAACGCACACAGAGCTGTCTTGGATGGTCAAGGGAAGGGAAAAAAACCCAACAAACCAAACTACAAAACACAGAGACTGAAATATCGTATTGCATTCACTGCCATAAAGCACATTTCACCCTGGCTCCACCAGAAGCTCTCACTTCTACCCGCACTGGTCTCTGTAGCGTACTGTAGCAGATCGCAGAGGTACAGTTTAGAATCAGGGCCCTAAATTCCTGCCAACATCTGCTCCACGGGCACCCGAATTTTTGGCTCACCTCGCTGTCCTGCGTGATTTGGACTTGCTCGCCTTGAGGAACCTGGGCTATGTGGAGATGGCCCTGTGGGATCCACAACAAAAGAAAACACCAAGGAGCATCAGAAGAAAATCAAAACTAGAGGAAGAAGCTATTACTTTGGATTCAACAGAGCTTAACGTATGGAAGCAAAATGCTTATTCAATGAAAACCACTAAAGATATATTTTTTAAAAAATAAATAAAATGCATCCGTATTTCCCCATCTTTTTATGCAAAGCAGAGTGACTTTTAAGAAAAAATGGTTCATTTTCACGTAAGAGGCAAGAAAATAGGTAGAATGATAAATAACATTAATGTAATACATTTCTCTATAGACAAAGTATCTGCATTTTTGACTGATACACTAAGCATGGGACTAACTTGCTTTGGTAGATTAGCATTGTGCCTGAAACATTAATCCCATTTAAAGACCTTGGAAACTTAGTTCTTAAAACAGATACGCCAAGACTAACTACTGACTAAGAGTGAGGTTTTAAAAGGAATCTGGAAGGATCTGTACATCTTTGTACACTCACGCAGTACCATGCTAAAGACTCTCTCAAGCTGCTCTAAATTGGCACAAAGTCATTAATTTGAATGCAGTTACAGTGGTTTATGTTAGTGGAGAATCTGCCCTAACAGTTTTAATAATGTTAATACTTTGTATTGCTGACCATACCCGCCACTTCAGAATGGTATCAAGCCTACCATTTGATCAAAACATGGATAAGAGTGGACGGAATTCCTTGTGCATCCTGACTAGTCCAGCGAAGTCTTTGCTACTGTGATTTACCTGAAGGGAGATTGGATTCTAAATAACCTACTTCAGGGTTTATAAGGCTTTGTGTTCATTTTAATATGCCTGCATGAGACAGAGATTAAAGATAATCATTTGGAATTCTGTCAAAGGCTCTTCTTATTTTATAACACAAGAACAATTGCATGTGATTTTCAAAGAAACAGAGATCCCTCTATTTCAAACAGTTTCATTTCCTTTGGAAGGAAACTGTCTATTTATAGGGAGAAAAAACATACTGAAAGTATCACTCTGACAATAGGGACTGTATATAAAATTAGAGCACAGCCCAGTCCATGTTGAGATTAGAATCACTTTCCCCCCTTAACATCAACCTCTCAGGGCTCCCAGGAAAAAGCATTGAACATTTAGAAGATCCATTTATAGTGTTTTCAAATATAAGCAATCCTTTCTGACTCAAGGGAGGAGAGAAGAGGTGACTTTGTTCACCTTTGTATCATGCAGCATTCCAAAAAAGAACAGCTCACTCATCTTCTGCAGATACAGAGCTGGCCTTCAAGGACAGTCCTTCTAGTTCGTTCACGAATTCAATTCAATATTGATTTTTTTTCAACCAATTAAGTATAAATAACTACTACCTTGCTAATGAGTCCTAGCCTGATCTTTATGTATCATTCCCTAGAACTGAAAAAGCAATACCATTTCCATCTGTTTCAACCTAGGACCCCTCCACATGTTTGACAAATTATGACAACATTTAGATAGTGGTTGAGGGCCGTAGTGGATTTTTCCGGGATTCCACAATCAATTTAAAGAATAGTTGACAGGTCCAGGTCTTTTAGTGAGGCAAACTTTCATCACTTCTATAAACATATCCACTTTCTTTATTATATCCATGTATTTCATGTAATTTTCCCTTCTACCTTGTCTTTCAAGACTTGAAAAATACTTTTCAGTATTAATCTGATTAAATCAATCATCAATTAAATCTCATAAAAAGATCTATACGGCAGCTAAGAAGCTATGTTCTTTAAAATACATAGGGAAACCAAGAGACAAAGACATTCACACGATAATATTGCGAAGTTATGGCAAAAGTGGAGTGGAAATGGAACCTTTGCACCCAGTTCCTGCCAAAAGAGCATTATTTCACCGAGGATGCTCTCAACTGACAGGAGGAAAAAAAAAGTTTGCAAATAATTCATTGAACTTCTCTTTAGTCCTCTTCCAAGTTTGATGATACTAATTCAAAGCATGTAGGATCTAGTTCCATTAAGCAATCACTTTCCAGGATCAGCTCCTCAACTTCCATTTGAGTCATATGGTATCCAGGTACGTAACAGAAAAAGGGCAAGGCCTTCGAGAAAACAAAAGGGGTGGCCCAGACTTTCCAACCCTACCTGAATCTCACAGCTAATGGTTCCTAGCATCCCTTACACCCACACTCCAGCTTTTTCTTTTCTCCTATTTTATAAGCAATCTTTTTCACTTTGGAAAAACGTGCTCTCTACTGCAATTTCCTCTCTACAACTCTTACAGTTGCTGTCTGGAATTCCTCTCAATCGCTTTCATCTCAAACCTCTTTCACTTCCATGCACGCCTCAGAAAACATTCTGGCTAATATTTGAGTCTTCCTTTTAAGCAACGCTTACAGCTCTGCCAGTTGCCTTCACCACTGCATCGCACATCTTGAAGTTTTCCCCCAATTTCCATGACACTTTTCCCCTCTGATTCTTCTACTGCTTCTCCAGTAAACCTTCAGCAGGTCTTACAGACATCTCTTTTTTTTTTTTTTATAACATTCCCAAAGCATCTGTCCTTCAAAGCCCTTTTTTCTTCATCGCATTTCTGAGCAACGTCACCATTTCCACACTATCTGCAGCTCTACATGACCAGACCTGAGTATTCCCTGTGTCTAAATAGAGAGTTTTCATTCTTCATGGGAAAATTATTCCATTGGGCACATTTGCTCCTTCTCTCCTGCACCGCCGCTCTTACTTGGGGAGAAAATACTATAAATATCTACCAAAGATGCTTCATTATCCTACTCCAGACTTCTTTGTAATGGCGCGGCTAAAACCTCTGCAACAGCCAGACCACTGGGTACTACAGTTTATGTTGTTGACTAACATCCCTCAAGAATTCTTGTTTATTTGCCCATTTCCATCTGTTTCTTTAGCCTAGTTTCTAAGGAAAGTGGGCTTCCATGATCACTGTGCGGAACGGGTACGTACGTGTCTGTGCGCCTTTCTTTTTGTTCTGTGCCTGGCACAGTTGAGCGCTGGCCCATACTCAGACTGCTGGGTACCTTCAACAACACTAACACCATCAGTGGAACAGTTCCTATGTTATGTGACCGTGCATAAACGCTGTAAACTGCAAAGCCTGAAGTTTTTGAAAACTAATGGCAGACAGATTTCACACATTAAATTCTCAGGTTTCTACCACAAAAGAATGAGTGTGCAGATATAATTCAGTTTCTGAATGCCGCGTGTCAGAAATGCCACACAATCCATTATTTCATTATTTTCTTCTACTTTTTTTTTTAAAATTTGAATTTAAAGCAATCCTTGTAGTCAAACATGGGAACCAAAGCCAAGGTGAGTTTTTGCAGAGTGCACTAAAAGCATATATAAAAATAATCACGGCCTGAATTATGGTGGGAGTCTCAGGCTTAAAAACCATAAATCTTTATAACCATTTCTTACATACATGTATCTAAATGAATAAACATGTAAAGGATTCAGCTAACAGATGTTCAAAAATGCCTGAGAATGCACGTTTTTTTAGAATGAAAATAAATAAGTAGAGGCATTCTTGTTTTGAAAGCCATAGCTAGGGAACTACCTCTGAAGTGTAAATCATATGCTCAGTGGGTCTGCTATTATTATTATTATTATTATTATTATTATTATTATTATTATTGCAAGTGCAAGCAAATAGGCAGGCAGAGATCAGTCAGCTCTACATATGTGAGCAAATCCTGCATGAAGATTTTTGCCAAATAACTCTAAAAATTTTTTTCATAAGCCTTCAATGTCTATTTTCTGAAAATCATGCTTAAGAAGTGATGATAGGTCATGTTTTTTTAAATAAAAAAATTAAATTTCAACTGAAGCAAAGTTTGCAATAACCTAGATTGTTTAAAGGGAATAATTTAGAAAAAGTTGAGTACATACTACTTGGACTTGTCCATCTTCTCCTATTTGGTGGATCTGAACCTGCTGAGCATTGGCTAGTGCATAGTGCAGCGCCTGGGGCTGGTTCTGCTGGAGCTCATTAGAAGCTGAAACTGAACTCTGCGAACCCTCTGAAAAAGAGACAAAAATCCAGCTTTATGATATGTGTAGATCTCATGCCAGTGGCCATGCAACAACGCATACTTAAACACTGTGGAAAAGAAATGCAGTCAGTAAGTAGGTGCAGATCATTTATACGTGAATATTCTTAGGCACGTTCATTGCTCACCTGTAGATTTGCTACAAATGCCATAGGAGTTCCAAAGGCTGTTTTGTCTCTGAGAAAGCATACGTTCAAAAAGCATCTTTTAACTCTATATTAAAGACTCTGCAACTGTAAAAGTCCGATCACAGCAAAACCACATCCATTTCCTAAGCAGTTCAACGCTTTCTTTTGCACACCTGTGTAGCTGAGAACTATTACTGCCACCACCACCACAAGGGTACGTTTGAAGCTAAACTGGAATTATCACATAAATAAAGGAGAGCTCTCAAGTGTTTTTCAAGACCATCATCTATAATTCCTAGTGACACACATGAGCCTGGAATTTTTTTTTTATTTTTTTTTTTAACCTCAAACTGGCAGGTTTACTTCTTGACCTCCCACTGCAAAGCAAGGCCTCCTGAAAATGCTCCTACAAAAAGGAAGACACCTGGCTGTTATCTTCGGGTAGCAGTGACAACCACCAGGAAAACCATCGCATGATTTCAAGAGGATAACAACTTGCATTCGAAGCAGACGTTATCAGAGATTCATTTCTAGGTTTTCCTGCTGCAGGGAAAGGATACTTCGAAGTGTGAAAGGCAAAAGGCAAAGAAAAAGAACTAGATTTTTTTTTTAAGCATAAAAGCACTCAAATACTTCTTTTTTTCTTTTAAAATGTGACTTTATGCATCTGGTGTTGGTGATACTGAGAGACTAACAACATCAATAATTCTGTACTGGAAGGCTGAGGTGGAATACCACGGACCAGAGCGCAATGCTGTGTATGGGTCTTCCTACAGGTAAATGTATCACTAGATCCCGACAGATCCTTTTAGGAACCAGGAAAAAAACTTGGGGCTATCGATCAATGACACTTTTGCAGCACATGGGACAAGTTCAAGCCCACACTGCTAGGAAAAACCTTAAAATGTCCCCATGTCCTACTAATCTCATACTAGCATCATACTAAGATTCAGCATCGGTCCTAGTTTTCTTCCCTTTTTTTTTTTCATTTGAGACATCTTGGAGAACGGGACAGTCATCAAGGGCTTACAGAATAATGTATTTGAAGAAATACTTTTTACATACAGTATTCCTGTAAACAATATTAACTTTTTGGTTTTGCTATGCCACAAAAAATACTTTGAATGAAATCTCTGAAGCATTAAGTGCTTTACAATTTTTCTAAATCATTTATGGCTCTGACAATGATTTTTATGCTACAAGGTAATGTAAAACACATTAACATCTAATGGGTAGTAACATTTGATACTATAGGGCTTTTAAGCTGTCCAAATACCAGAAGTGATAATGAAAATATTTAAGAAACAGTGTCACTCCACTGCCACTGTAGATCATTTCCTTACAAGATTTTACGTGTTGCTTAAATAAGCCCTAGATAGGCCTCATCCTGCTCACAGCTGACTGATGTATTTCGGTTTTTAAAATGATGGTGGGTTTTTTTGAACCAACACAGCAGGAAGCCATGTTTCATAGAACTGCAGTACCTCTAGTTAATAGGCTAGGATTTATACTGAAAAGAGAATGTTAGTTGTGCAAGAATGAGCTTCATCCACTCACACAAGTATTTTAATGGAAATGTTCTTTTAATAAAATCATCAGTTTGGGGTTTTTTCATCCTATCCGCAAATGTTTGTGTAGGAAGATAATTTTGAGTTTTCAATCTAAACATGGGAACTGGAAACTAACTCAAAATCCCCAAGCTAGTATTTATTTATTTCTTTAAAAGTTTAGTGGCTTCACAATTCAACCAGACAGCTCTAATTGCATTAACAATCTGCAAAGACGTAACTACAACCAGGACACATCTGCAGCAACTGAGCAAAACCTAACAAGTACGTATTTGTGTCTATTGGACTTACATCTTTAATGCCTTACATTTGACTAGTAGGTAACTGCAGAATGTTTAGACTTTCTTAAATATAGTCCTGGTGCTTACAGTGCGATTCCAGCGTTTCCTGCACGGTTGTACAATGCAAGCTTGCTGTACAGAATTCTGGATGGGATTAACAGATCACAATTGGCAGAAGAGTCCTGTACGTAGTATGAGAAACTGCGCAGTCAACCAAGTAAACAATGGGATTTGTTCAGATTCTGATAGTAGATCATGCTTTCCATTGCCAGCGGCTTCGTCACGGTCACTGAAAGTAACAGATATTCTAGAAAGATCCGTTTACCTAAGCCTCTGTGTCTTTCACTTTTTCTCTCATTTCTATTACTTCAGTTCTAATAGTACTTTATGCAATTAATTTTCTGTATTCTTTATTTTACAAATATCATTTTTTTAGGATGCTAAATGGCTAAGCAAGCCCCCTGTCATTCATCTTGCTTCCTATATGCTACCACTAGTCCATTCTGTTGTGATTCTGTCTTTCCATCATCACAGAATCCCAGACTGGCCGGGGTTGGGAGGGACCTTGGGAGCTCACCCAGTGCCACCCCCCTGCCCAAGCAGGCTCACCCAGAGCAGGGGGCACAGGACAGCGTCCAGGGGGGGTTGAGTATCTCCAGAGAAGGAGACTCCACAGCCCCCCTGGGCAGCCTGTTCATGCTTCCTGGTCCCCTGCTAGGTAATTCAACAGCTGAGTTGAGTTACAACTCAGCTTCTACTCAATCCACAGCATCCAAATACATAATCCTTCATTTAGATGTGTGCGTGTATACACTCATATGCATTGTATGCATATTTAGTAACCTCCCAGCAGTACTTTTCCTGTAGCTTACACCTACCATTACAAACTGCAATGCTGTACTTCTGAGAAAACAGGAAGATGCATCTATAACAAGTATTTCTTTTCTAATTAAGTTATGCAATAGAAGAGTATCAAAGAAATGAGCTGCAGCAGATAAAATATATATTTACATATATATGTACATATTGAAATACATTTTTTAACTGTAAAGTCCAAAAGCCTTTACTTGTAAACCATCTTTTGCTTCACAGATGCCAGAAATTAGGCTGCTTTTCAGAGGTGGGAATAGGAGAGTGAATGCAATCATACTGCACATCTCACATGGTCACACAGATTTCAGTTTGGCTTCACTGCAACAACCACAGTTAGGTTTTCTTTCTTTTATTGCTGGATTTTCGTGAGGTTTTTTTTTTTTCTTCTTAGGAAGAAAGAAGAGAGAGGATTCAACAGTGTCTAAAAACAAAACATCCTTTATAAGCATTGTTTTTCCCCTTGAAATCTCTGTCCAGAAAGAAGTAATATTTATCCATTTTTAAACATTCCCCATTAAAAACAAACACAAACATGAATAGCACACAGCTTGAATAGAGGATAGGTCAACAGTTATAAATCACTATCATGTAAACTATCTAGCCTCACATTTACAACTTTGATACATTAGAGAATCCCTGGCACCGAGAAGCCGTACAGCTGAACTCTTGCTTTGAAATTTTCCATTGCACTCGTTACAAAGGGGCACTTTGACACGAGCCGAGCACCTTATGTAGTGCTGCTACCGAGCACGTGATCCACGGCGGTCCCAGAGCACCCTCCATGGGATGGAACAGCTATGGAGCCACCCACAGAACAGAAGATGGCTCATTGACCATTCCACAGGTGATTAAGCTGTGATACTTCATCACCATGCAAAAAAAACCCCCGACTGCTGAAATACTCCTTCCTCCCAAGTTGAAACTGGATGTTTTACATTTTCCGTTCGTTTAGTGCGTGTGCTTATGAGTCGAAGAGAATTTAGCCTAAGTGAGGCTGTCTTCTCAGACAAATGTTGAAGAGTTGGC
Source organism: Egretta garzetta (assembly GCF_000687185.1). Lineage (NCBI taxonomy): Eukaryota > Metazoa > Chordata > Aves > Pelecaniformes > Ardeidae > Egretta > Egretta garzetta. The sequence continues at coordinate 472,417 of NW_009259498.1, forward strand.
AAAATCACCCCTACTGAAGCAGTTACTTCTGTCCCATTTCTCAAAGCTAATCTTCCTCAGACACCGCCGAGCAAGATTAGATTTGTCAGACAAATGTAATTTGTAACTGTTTCAAGACTATGTGTGTTTAATTATCAACTAAGATCAGTTTTAAAATTCCTTACTTCAAAGGCAAAACCTTTGGCATTTTCTAATTCTTTCCTATTCTACTTCATATCTATCAGTTGAGCATCTGGCTTCTCATTTTGAAAGGAAATGTAGGAGGTACAGATTCCGTAGCAGAGGGCATTCATGCTTGGTCTGTCTCCTTACGTGTTGTTATTCAAAACTGTTTTCCTAGTATATAGGCTTCCCAGGCTCACGCTTCTGCTTACAGACTAGGACGTATTTTCTTGCTTCCTTGATGTGTAGTCCTAGCAATGAAAGGTTAATGGCCAGATGCAGCAAAGCAGTCCTCAAAAACAAAATGCAGGAAAAACAGCCATTACTGAACAATTAATAAAAATAAAACTGTATACTGTAAACCATTATCTCAGCCTGACTCATCCAGTGCTAAATGCCTCCAATTTTGCAGAACAGCTTTGAAGATTTGGCTGCACATCCATTTTTATATGTGACATCTCAGCATAGGCTGAGCACTTCAGCCTAAATCTACATATAAATCCCAAAGTCATAGAACTAATTAAAAATTCCAACATGGAAAACTGTGATAACAGCTTTAACAATCTTAAGAGAAATTAAAAGAAAGGGAGAAGGCACTCTTCAATTAATCCTCCTCCCAAAAAACTAATTTCCTACTGCCTTCCCTCCACAGACTGCTAACATTTTTTTTAAAAAGAGTATCTAGCTAAGTCATCATGGCAGCCATGTGTACAACTCTTGTCAGGAAAAAAAAAAACAAGAGAAAAAACACACATTACGGACCAAAGTGTTGGCTCTGAGCAGAGCAGAGCAAACCACTGCAATTAATACCTCAACTCCTGCAAAAGGCAACAACTTCAAACAGAAGAGCCAGATAAAATAGGGAAAACCAACTTCTGCCTAAATATAACAGCCTGCTACAACAACTTCATGCAACCCATAAATCTTGTGGCTACTGTAAAGCTTCACAGTCAATTAAATGTAGAACAATCTCGATTAATATCTTTGGGGGTGAAGGACAGCGAAGACATTCATTCGTATTTTCCTACCAGCTTCCTTAGACATGTTTCTGTCTGCAGATCAGTTCCTCTTGAGCTCTTAACACTTGAACACTATCACAGAATCTCAACGCCAAAAACTTGAAAGGCTTCGTATGGACTATGGGCTCAGCCTCCTGCTTTTCTGTGTCATCTGCATAGCTAATTTTTCCATATGATAAACAAAGCAGAGAGGAAATCTGTTATCATTTTTAACTGCAAGACTCAAATCAAAGCCACGTGCTACATAAACTTTTATGCACAAGTGGAAAAAACCTAAAAGTTTTGACATGTCCACCAAGCACATAAGCTAAGCTCAAGAATAGCAATCCTCTTTAGATGTAAATACAGAAGAATTATTTATTATGTGTGCAAGAACTCATAAAAATCACAAAAGAGATGAGGTTGGAAGCGACTTCTGGAGATAACCTAATCCAATGCCCTTCCCCAAAGCACGGGCAGCCAGAACCGGTTGCTTTGGCCTGCATCCCGCTGGATTTTGACTGTCGCCAGGGATGGCGTCTCTGCAGCTTCTCTGGGCAACCTGTTACTGTGTTCAACCACCCTCAAGATTCCTCAGAGCCAGAGAAATCCAAGTCAGGTCACAGGCAGGTGAGTTTCAGGCTGCTATATTTATTTATTTATTTTAAATGAGGCAAATTAATTGCTGCTAAAAAGCAGCTCTGGAAAATCAAGTCCCCTAATTCACAGGGGAGGATGTCCAGCAGGGCAGTGACCATACTGATTTGAGACTATTTCATGTCTAACCAAAATATTATTTTTAATGATATGTAGAGATGTTCAACAACTTTCACGCCAAACAGAAATTACTGAGTTATTCTAGACTTCTAGCACATTAGCATTTAAGAAAATATTTTGTAACACATAAAAGAACGGCACTCCTTTGCAACACTTGAATAAAGTGCCAATAAATTTCTGCTGATTAAAACATGTTATTATACTACGACGTAACAGAAAGCTATCTTGCTATTATCAGACCCTAGAGATAACAGATGAAAAACATTACTTAAAGGCAATCAAACATAAAAGTTTTGGACTCAAGCCTTTTTTTTTTTGTTGCACCTCTTGGTCATAATTTTAACATGAAATACTACAATCACAAGTTCAGAAGTGGAAAAACCATACCAAACTCTGGGAAAAGTTCATGCAGGGAACGTGGTGTTTGTCCATGAACGCTCAGGATGCTAAAATCATATTTAAACCTCTTAACGATGTTTTCAGAACAGCTCAGCTGCATGGTAAACACTGTGATGCCAGGTGGCTACTCTCAAGGCATCTTAAAAGGAAGTGCTTTCTGAAGACTACATGAATAACTTCTAAAACTTCCCTAGGAAATTGTCAGCATTTAGTTAAGAATTGGTGGGTTCAAGCACTTCCACAAATGGCTTATTGTATTTAACCTGGTTGAAGGAGTGAGCGTGTGTGTAAATTTTTCCCCCACATGGCATAACCTGAAATGCTTGTTTACAAGACATAAATGAAAGTGCTTTCCTACTGAACGTGCCTGCCACCACTGTGGTATCGAAACTATCAGTGAAGCTGCTACACTTCGCTTAAGGTGCTCCGTGACCTAACCTGGCTAGTCTCAGAACCACGCTCTCCTAAGTTTCCTGCTCAAACTAAATAATTATAGCTTCTTTGAACAGATGTCAGATGGTCCTACGCTGAGTGAGCGGAGTCAAAGCCAGAGCTGCTCAGAACAGCTCAGAGGATGTGATACAAGAAACTACGCTGCATATCCCCGCATCCTTCACAGTCTAAAGGTGACACGGTAGCCATTCATAATCTTTTAACAGCCTTTTTTTTTTCCCCCTTTTGTTATATTTTTTGTGAGAAGCAGCTACTATATTCCACCCAACAGATAAACAACTCAGATGCCTGTCATACGTGAATGGACGTGGAGCGATGTATGACTCGGTGAAACCACGGACAGGTATTCTTCTGCAGACAGCAACCTGACATAAAGCACCTAGAAGCTGATCTCAATAGCTGTGACTAACAACAGTGGGAGAGACGGTTTCTCAAGTAGCTGAATTCCAGACCATTCAAGGCTCACCTTAAATCGCCCCCTGAAACAAATGCTACCATAAAAACTGTCTGGGTTCATATGTAACACTTTAAAAAGCCATATTTGACAGCTATGTTGTCATAACTGTGAAATACAGACCTCCTCTACTTCAGAGCTGTGAAATATTACTTCTCTTTCCTGCTTAAGGAACAGATGCCTGTGAATTATGATGCTGTAATTCCATTGAGGGGTTCCAGGGATGTCAAACCACAAAGGCAAAGTCTGAACGGTTCACAAAGTTACCTGAACAGAGCGGTGGAATTACAGCCCTGTCATGCAAAAGTTACCTTTTTAAACGTGCGTGAATCTACATCTTTTTCCTTGCATCTTTTCTTCTCTTTCTTTTCCCTATATACTCGTTCAGCCTCTCAACCCACTCTCCTGTTTTTCCTCAGGCCTCCTCTTCTTTCTCCAGGTGGAATACCACTCCCACCTGATTTTGGAATGCAAATTAGTTGTTCAAAGGACCATCTGATTCTGAAAAGTGGTCTGTTTTTCTAAAAGCTTTTTCCTAGCGGGTGCGAATGTAGTGGTGAATTCATCTAACATCTTTACAGCCTCCCAGAAAACCATGCCAATAACATTCTGAGTAAGAGCAACATTTGAAAGAAAATTAACAAAAGACTCTGAAGCCATGGGAACATTTTCACATACCGTTACCAAAGGCAGCTGCTAATGTTATTGCCGGTACTCTGCTTTTGGCTGCACAGCCCTGCCAATGACATGCCAAGATGCCTCAGCTGACCTTCATCATCTTCAGGACCAAAGACATCTTTGTAAGGACATGCAGTCGCCTCTTTGCTATCTAGGGGACGGGGGGGAGATGAGATAGCCTGCACAGCTGGAGACCTGGGTGGCATAAAAACGCCTGGGAAAATCCTGGAGATTTACGTACCAAAGGCAGCCAGCTCAACTCCAGCCACATGAGGTAGCCAGGGCACACAACCCAAAATATGGCTCTTGCAGAACCAGCTCACATGTGTCCATACCATGTGCCTCCCACCTGCTCCGATAGCAGGCTGCTGAAATCCTGGGAGTTACTTCAGGTGTCTTTGTACCCGTGGAACATTTTACTCACAAATCAGATTAGTGGAACTTGAGGGGGGGGGCGGGGGAAAACTGAGTTTTCAGCTTAACCACAACAAAAAAACCCCACCAAAACTTATTATCTTACGGCCTTCTGAAGACAAGAATTCACTGAGCCTGAGTTTGCACTTTATATCTCTACGCCAGACTCCCCAAATCTCCAAAGCAAGATATTAAAGATTAATATTTTTTAATAATAAATCTCAACAACAGTCAAGGGGTACAGTCTAATGAGCACAAGCCCATAATATTCACTTACTACTGCATTTTTATTCTAAAATACTGATTGCTAAAAGACTGGATATAAAAATCCCATCAACATATACGGTTTATGGTTATCATTACATTGATTAGTTGTTTTAATTTGAGAATTTTGGATATGAATCCCAGTTCCAGCACATAAAATTTTCCATTGAAAGCAGATTTTGGCATTCTTTGCATGAGATACAGTGGTTAGTGTTAACATGCAACCAAAAATTTTATGCAGGCAAATAAACTTACTTCCTTTTCTTTGGGCTCACTTCCAAAACACTGTTTTTAATATATGATGTACAAATGTCCCATAACACTGTTTTATATTAAAAGCATGAGCCAGAAATGTCCTCTGAGAACACTTCTTAGGTCAGTATTTTTCATTTGTTATTATTATTCATGCCTACATACCTATATGGAAATATAGAATCACCTACAACATATTTAATTTCTTCAGAGGACAATACTTCAGGAACAAAATTTAGCACGTCCTACTAAATGGTGTGAACACACTGAGAAAGATTTATTCACTTGACTCCTCTTAAGAACACTAGTTGCAGAAACATTTTGACCTTCTACTCAAAAAGCTGAACATGGTTAAAAAAAACCCAGATGATCGCACGAAGCTGCGTGTGCTGATTTTTTTCAGTTAACACATGTGGATGGACGTTCTCAAGCATCTCAGTGAAGCCAGGCGTTCAGATAACGTACAAGTCAAAGCCAATCTCTCTCACGCACTGGAATATACTGCACTTTCATTTCTGACAAATCTGGATTTTACTACTGTTTTAGCGACAGACTCCATTCTCCCTCTGTGAACACACACACACACACATCTCGCCTCCTTTCTAGGATCATTAACGCACTGCAACCAGGAGCGTGACTGCAATTTGCAGATGAAACAGGATTAGAAGCTCATCCTACCAGGGATCTACTTTGGTACAAGCCCCACGAGGCTGCGAAGAACTCCCAATGTACCAGGAGGTGGTTGGCTTGCACCGAAAGCCCGTGATGATTTTAACTACAACTGGTTGGTTTCACTTAGTACATGGATACACTCCTTGAGGAGTGCTGTAGACATAATTACGCTGCAACAGAGAGGCCTCTTTGCCAGTGATAAATGGTACTTCAAAAAAAAATATGCAATAATGTAAAATCCACTCCAAAAACTCAATTGTGAGAAATGTGGGTTTCTCCATTCACTTTTGTTACACAAAATATTCACATCTGTGGGTACTCTATGCACTTGCTGTAAATAGAACGCAAGATCAGAATAATTTTCAGGTATATTAAGAAACAAATGGCATTATTACTACAAGTTTCCATTTCTGCTGGGGTTTGTTGGGTTTTTGTGGGGTTTGGGAGGATGGTTTGGATTTTTACCTGAACCACTGTAAGACGATGATGAAGGTGTTCGCCTTGAAAAGCTTTTCACAGCAAGACTCTGCCCTCGCTGTTTCCGCCTCCAAGCCGTTCGGCATTTGGAGTCTATGCTTTGCTTGATTCGATACCAGTCAGATTCTGTGATTCCAAACTTGTAAAATAGGTGACCTGTAATTAGAGAGGAACACAAAGGGGTGAAAATAGAATCATAGAATCACTTTGGTTGGAAAAGACCTTTGCGATCATCAAGTCCAACCTTTAAGCTAACCCTGCCATCCCACCACTAAACCCTGTCCCTCAGCACCTCATCCATCCTTCTTTTAAATCCCTCCAGGGATGAGGACTCAACCACCTCCCTGGGCAGCCCCTTCCAGAGCCTGACAGCCCTTTCGGTGAAGAAGTTTTTCCTAATGTCCAACCTAAACCTGCCCTGGTGCAACTTCAAACCATTCCCCCTCGTCCTATCGCCCGTTACCAGGGAGCAGAGGCCGACCCCCCCCTCCCTACAGCCTCCTCTCAGGCAGTTGTAGAGGGCCATCAGGTCTCCCCTCAGCCTCCTCTGCTCCAGACTAAATAACCCCAGTTCCCTCAGCCGCTCCTCGTATGACTTGTAAATCAGCCTAAATCTGTATTTACAGGAAAATGCATAGATGACACGCTGTCACACCAAGGTGAACAAGGCCACTCTGAAAATGTTAGAGCTGCCCTTGTGCTTGACACTGCCTAAAGGAATACCATGACATTACGACAAACACCAAAGCTATGCAGTGATACGATTTCAACAGCTATTCACAAAATGAAGTAACCATACGTATGCACAGTTACGTATTTAAAAATGTCAGTGGTCTGTGAAATTTTCTAATCTACATTTCTACCCACGGAAATCGCGCTATTACATTCAAGCTGTGCAACACTGACCAGCAGAAGGATCCAGCACTGCAAAGCCAAAACTGGATAAAGCTTTGTTTCTCACTGAGAGTGCCCCACAATACGTGTAAGGTAAGTCTGATAAGCAGGAAGCCATATAAAGCTCCGTATTAAAAAACAAACAAACAAACAAAAAAAAACACCACAAAAAAGCCCCCCAAAAAACTCTTTTAAAGCTCAGTTCAAAATTCATCAGAATCCAATAAAAATGCAACACAAAACTAGAATCTTCTGAAAGTGTTACTACTCGTATTAAGTCATTTAAAGACCCACATCATGCACGTTCCAGCATTTGGTGCTAAGTTGCCAAACTCTTGTAGAAACACAACGTTGACTCGTGCTTCAAACTGATTATTTTGAAACAAAACTCGTGCAGATTGAGTCTTGCTGCCAACTCAAACCAGGTTCGTTATCACGTGCAAGCTCTGCACCCGAAGGGCAAGCCTAGTTATACAGGAAACAGAGGGAACAAAAAGACTTTCAGGTGCAACAAGGAATCCTTGTTTCAACATCTGGACAAGTGGCTTTAAAGCTGGGAAGGAAAAAGTAAATCCAAAGGTTCAGAACCTGTGAATTAGAACAGAACTATCTGAACATTCAACATTCTCTAAAACTTCAGTGCTTCTAAGCTTTCCAGGTTTAGACGTGCAATACTGCAGTTAAAAAGCAATGCAAAGCTGTCCTATATGCTTTTACTCAACATGACTATGCTTGAGGGGTCTCCAAGGTTCTTATTTTCCTTTAAGTATCTGCTGTTTTCCATACCCCGCTAAGTAAAATTATCTTTTCAACCTACTGGGTTTTCGATTCTACTCTCAAATAGGATCCGGATCCTGTGAAGTACTTGCTTAAGCTGTTGTATAGTCCTAGCAACAGGATATTTGTGGCCTACAGCTGCAAAATTCCAGGATTGCACAAACTAAGGGCTTTGTACTTTCATTTGTATTACCAGTGAGCCCAGAGTCCTCAGAAATGACAACCTTACTGATAGTAAGTTAGTAAGATAGTTAAGTGGAGTCCTGGATCTCTTAAGTCATCATCATTTTTTAAACACATTTCTTTGCCAATGTTTTAAATAATTTTTTTATCGATCTGTTCAAAAAGCAGTTTGAAATAAAGTAGAGCACATACAGGAGGAAAACGTTGGCATCAAAAAGCTCATTCAAAAGTGCCTTAAAGGCCCCAAGATTTCTCCCTGGCAAGTGACAGCAAGCACGTTACTTAGAGGTTGCTTTACAACGCCCACATTGTGTCTCCAAAAAGAGGGTGGGAGTAGGGAAGGAGGAAAATCCACTGAAATCATCATCGCTGCTGTGCAACAGTTTCCTTTCCATAGGTGTCAGCAAAAGGAAAGCACATTCCGTATTGTAAATACTGAGACCGCATTTCTCAGTGTAATCTCTTACTGATAGGCACTACACAGAGAAGTGGGTTTATAAATGTTTGCAGCAATGTCCAATAAAAACAGTTGTGCTTTAACCCTTCATACGACTTCAGCTATCGCTACATATAAAAGTACTTGTGCACTCCTACATAAAACACAGTCGTATGCTCTGTGGTTTTTTTTGAAAAAATATCCGTATTTCATTCATAAATACATTTTAATGACTTTCACATTGTATGCTGCTCTGTTTAGAGAAGGGACTGAATCAACGGTAGGTCAGAGGAAACTCTCATAGAAAAGTGTCTTGCTAGGAATTTTAACTACTACAGCGTCATTCATGGGATATGCCAGGGTGTCACTTAAATCAAAGAGAAATCAAAAGCCATATAGGTTATTTGGGACCAGATAGTCTCAGGTGCGGTGAGATCTTCATATGAGGAGACCCAAGCCGTGCAGGACAAGAGCTTGAAAAAGATGATGAGTGCCAGAGCTGTGACATAAAACGTCCCAGAAATTGCTTTATTGAGGAAAGAAAGGAAAAGACCACCTCCTACTTAGGGATCGCAAAAGCTGTCATTTAACGAATGTGATAAGGAATGGCCATGAAATACTGGATAGAGAGATCACTACCTTCATGCAGAGAACATGACGACACAGGAAAGCATGGAAAATAGAGAACAAGCTACACAGGGTAGAGTCAGGGAAGATTTTAGGCTAGAGAGACCTAAGACAGCAGGCACAGATTTTCAAAGCCAGGAGTGCTTATTTCTTTTCCCTCACTCATTAAACTCCTACTTAGCTGTTACAGCGGTCAAAGGTGTAAAACTGATACAGATGAAACGCCTGCTGTTTGCACAGATTTTTACCATGACTGCATACTCGGTTACAGTAACTGCATGGGCAAATTAGGCATGAAAAATTAGCCCATAAGTACAGAGATAGTTGATATAAAGGTTAAACGAATTTCAGATGTATAAATCTATCCAGTTGGTATTACAATCTAAAATGTTATTCTACGAACAGGTCTTTAGCAACCACATTTCATAACAGTCCACCGATGACTGAAGAAAAACCTAATGCTAATGACAGTGGAGTATTTTGTAAGTAGATAAAAAGTTCACCATAACATTAGAAATATGATTTACCTGTAGTAGAAAGAGACATCCCGAAAACATGTGCAAACAATTTTAGAAAACTGAAGCGTGCTGACTTTCTGTTCTTTATCCATAAACGATCACATGCAGGAGAGCTTTCGGCTGTCTCATTCTGACTATGTCAAATACCAAAACCAGTTAGAAAGGCAGCACTAAAGCAAGATTCAGCAAATGAGACCTTTAACTTTGGGAAGCCCGTATTAGAAAAGACAGAAATACTTCAGTGAGAAGGGATTTGACTTCTTCAGAACGTTTGCTAGTCAAAAGCAGCCTGAAGCACTGTAATCTGCAAGGAGCACAGTATCTATGAGCCCCGTAACAACCCCGCTAAAAACACGCAAAAAATACATTCAGCAATGTAATTCAGCACTTTGGCAGCAAGCCAACAGGATTTTGGAAGGCAGATGCTCCTATACAAGAGCAGGGAAGGAAAGGGTTTAGATCATCTAAGGATGGCTGACTGGGTTTTTAGCCATCTTTTCATTTAGGACAATGAATGGTTGCCGGTAACATTCAAAACAAAGGATGTGCTTGTTTTTAAACACCGAGTCCAAAGTTTGCTTGCTTTGGGAACCTCACTTGCTAAACAAAGCTTTCTATGAAAACACACCAGAGACTTAAAACAGTTCAATGATTTAACAAACTGCAAGAGCTTGAGCGATTTCTATAGACCAGGATACAGACCAGCAGCAGCTTGGGGGCCAAAAAGGTCTGCACGAAGAATTCAGAGACACGGGCTGCGCTGAAATGCGCAGAGGAAATCACTTTGGTTTGAAGACTTGAACGTTGGTTCTTGCTTTATCAAGCAAAAGCTTAGGAGGAAGGCATGAGGAAAATTAAAGAAGTCAGGCTTGAAAAGCCAGCAGGTGCCTCATACGAAGTTTTGCCTTCCACATCCTAGATTAGAAACACAGCACGTTTTTGCCTAAGTCCCTATAAAAAAGAAAACGAAAAGAGAAGACTGACACAAGAAGTTCCAGAATGCTTCTTTCTTCTGCACCGCAAAATAAATATTTCTGGGGTTCAAAGAAAAAAAAACAGCAGCTTGGAAATGCAGTGAAAATGATCTGGTACAAATACAAGAATCGTCAGCAATGATGTCTGAAATGACTTATATACTCCCAAAGTTTTGGAGCATCTAATGTACAAAACAAGGGGAGAAAGGGTTGGTTTAAAACCAGGGCTAATTAGGGAAAAAAAATAAAACTCGATGAAAACAATGTTCCTGAGAAAGTAATCCTCTCTCTCTTAAAGGTCAGAAGTCAGTCAGCAGACGAAACAATCCACATAAGACATTAAATTGTAAAGAAATTTAATTAAGAACAAATTGAGGAGGAAGAGAAGACATTTGCAATATCAAAACCAGACATGAAATATTCCATCTTGATACCGCGTTCAAAAGCAGCCTCCTAGAAAACAAACTTCACGTCAACAGCTGGCATTTGGGGATTGCTAGGTTGTGCTCCTTCCCATCCTCCACAAATACCACATTTCTTCAGAAAATTAAAAGGTAAATCATTATTTTCATGGACTTGGCAGCATTCCCTTTGCTGCCGTTCATAGTGAGATGGCACGGACCTTCCCTCTGTTACATTTTGAAAGATTAGGGAAAGTGTTACCCCCAGAGAATCTAACAGCCACATGTAGAAAATAAAGACATATTTACATGAAATGTGTAATCCAAACAGATTTGGTTAACTGTTCCTCCCATTTCCAAAACCAACATCATTTTTAAAGTCTAGAGAAAAAGCAACAGGATGTCATATTCAAAATCCAAATGATTAAAATGACAAACAGAATCTTTTTTTAATTGACAAGAATATGATGGATATTGTGAAAAACAAGGGCTTCAGATTCTGCCTGCACAGAATCATGAAGAGGGGCGATTATTTGGGGGTTTGGCTAACAAAATGCATTTTTTCACATAAGGGTCATACATTTGGAGTTCTTTTTATTAAACGAATAGCGTATGACAACGAAATCTGCTGTACTAAATATTGGAACAGCGGAGGAAAAAATTAAGCACCTCTGAAGTTACTTCTTGCGCCTTCAGGCTTCAATTCTTCAAACGTAATTATGGTCATGCCTTGACCATATTGAAACAATTTTAAAGAGTAATTGTTTACTCATTTGACAGCTGGGAGGGGGGGTATGAGCTCCACAGCTGGGAAGCAGCTTCCCTCTCCAAAACTCCAAAGCGTTTAGGGTTGGGCAAAGGGGAGGGCAACAGCGTCCTCATTCAAGGAAAACTCGCCCTGTTACGGTCGGGATGGCAGAGCCCTGGCAGCCTCTCCAACGTCACACGCTTGGGAACGCCGGTCGTGTCACCAGATACTCGCTTTCCATAACCTTGCTCTCATCCACAGGCTAAACAACCTCCAAAATGAGATGGGGGAGCTGTTAAAGACACGGAGAGAGGGAGGGGAGGGGAGGGAAAGAAAATTCCCTCCAAGCAATTACTCGGTTTGCCATTTAATTTCTACAGTTCCTTGGTTTAGCTGTTTGTTACAGCCATACCTGTCAAGCGCCTATACATTTATAGACTACCAGAGACTGCAGTGTGCACACTTTAGAGCGCAAACTATATTCGGGGGTACCTACAAACAGCCTCAAATACAACCCAAATCCTACACATACTTGAAAGAAGGATTTACTAAACCTGTGTTGGTGACCAGAATATTTTAAAACATTCAAATATTAAAATCAAACACTGTCTAATGTTCACAAAATCCGAACTTTTTCAAGAAATTTTCCAATTGTCAGCTTTTAAAGAAAAGAAATGCCCTGTTTTCCTAAGTGCAGAAGATACGGTTAAAGAGGATTTCTGCAAGTAAGATTCCCCAGAATTATTTTAGTGTATTCTTCAACTAAGTTATAATAATATATAAACCTGAAAATTCCATGTTAATCAAATCCCTTTCCACTTGGACAACAGGAACTCAACTCTATACTAGAGATCACAAGGAGTCTTGTCTTAGGTACCTTTATGACAAAACACACACTTGCTCATTTTACAACTGCTTTACAACAAATACCAAGAAATTCTTTACCTACAGGAAGAAAATTCAGTGTCATGACAAGAGAGCAAGGAAATTCATAAACACCACTAAGAACACAACTGAAAAAGCCAGGCACGTTCGGGGAAACACTCCAGATGTGAAAAACATCAGTTAAGTCATTGGTCTTAAGCACGAGCACGTGATTAGACAATTTAGGGAAGGAGGACTAACTTAAGGGACATCAAAAAACATTTTTTCCACAAGTGTATTGCTTATATTGGACAATTCTCCTGGCTTCCAGATGCCATCCTGATGTGGGTGCTCTATAAATACACACGCCAGCACATTAAAGAACCAAACTCTAAACATTGTGTTTGACCTTTTACAAGATAACTGGGATAGAAATGAGACTCTGGGCATAAATTTCTGCAGACTGAACTGAGATAAGCCTATCAGCGTCCCACTCCTCCTCCCCAAAATCCCAGTAACATAGGTCTTACAGTTTCCACACCACCATCTGCCCCAAACTGTGACTGCTATAGAAATTCCCCGAGTTCAAGAACAGGATGGGTTGAGGTAACATCCTACCACTCACTGCTTCCCTTTTAGAACGAAAATCTCCTTTCTAACATATCTCAAAGCAGCATGTGTTAGTTATTTCAAGAAAACCAACAATTTAAAACAATGTTTTCTCATCTCAGCTCCTAACGCAAAGCCAAGTTCAAACTAAGTACCTGTCTGGGAGGAATACCTTCTGGGATCAAAAGGGTGCATTTTGATGTACCAGCATCAAGGACAGCCAGAAGTGTTAAACTACAATCGGCAACTATTTATAAATGCTAATGACACTGTTTAGACAGTCGGCTGCTTACAGTTCTATGCACATAGAACACAACCATTGGGAAGAACAGGCAAGAAAGCTTTCCTCAATAACGTCAGCTTATTCTTATCATGTTGAGGAAACATTTCAGAAATGAACTACTTTTAAATATTTACTAAACAGCATAAAAAAGTGTTTCCAGTTACAGGCTTCTGTCTCAGTAACAGATTAAAGTGAAAGTGAATTATTCACTGCTTCGAGCGTTACGACTTTCAGTCTGAAGCTGCAGATCCCACGGTTTGGGGGATGCAGACAGGCGGCTGTAACCACACTTTCTCGTCGCGTTTGTCTCAAGCATACGAGATCAAAGACCCACTGCAAGAGACCACTCACCTCCTGCAAGTCACTGCTACAAGTCTTTCTGCTTCGGGTAAAATAGGCGGCCTCCAACACCCAGATAGTTTTTTGGGGTTTTATTTATTGGTTGGTTGTTTTGTTGGGTTTTTTTTTAAAGTCATGAGAAAGCATTACAGCCCAAAAGGCATGAGGTTTCTCTTCCTCTGTAAAACATAGCTAGAATATCTTGTAGTTTGAAAGATTTAAAGCATTTTGAAACCAAATGTTACATGAGAAAAGGAAGCAATGCTTATGTGCAGATCTGGCTCAGACTTCATCCTGGCAACATACTGTCCCTCAAAAGAAATAACTAACTTTGAATTATCAGAATATTTAACACCTAATTTGATGGTTTTAAAAGTTAGTTTTTCAAAATATTTCATTCATATTTATTAATATTTATGTTGAATATTTGCTTGAATATTTCACTTCTAACAAATCACAGAACCAGAGGAAACATGCAATTAAAAATTATTTTAAATGCCCTTGCTCTACAAATTAAAAGGACCCGTGCAGCAAAACAGGGCCCTACCAGAAGTTTCAAAACCAAAAATGAAATTAATTAGCACCTAGAATCTCCAAATTCCACCAATGTGTCCTTTTCCAAAACAGAGCAGCTCCTACATTCATACTCCTACACCTTGCCACCTTTTCTGGAAAACCAGCCAGTCCATTTTTATCTATTTTACCGAGAGCAGAACCTGTTCGATTTTGACTCGTCCAGAGACAGCTGTAAGCATGCAAATAATGCCATCTAGCGGAGCGTCACATTTACCATTCTGGCGAGAAACGACAGCAGTTTTATCCATGCATGTGTACGTTTGCTCCAGCTCCAGCTCCCTTGCAGCAGGCGCGCCAAGGGCTACAAAAGGTTAGGAGAACTGCAGAACCAGAGCTGCGCCGCGAAATGGGAGCGAGCGAATTCATCCCTACGGAAACAGAGTATTTCTGATGTTCCGGGTGCACACTTTGATTGAAGCGTGTTCCAGTACTGGCAGCAAGGCATTCCCCTAGGGATCTTCTGATCACTCTTCTCTGATGGTGACAGAATACCAACAGCTGCATAAATGTAACCGTTCAATAACCAGAGTATAATTATCAAACCCACGAAGCGTCTAACTCATTAAACGAATCAATCAACCCCACAAGAAACTAAATCTAGACCAAATCAGAAGTTTTATAACCTGAAAATAGAAGAGTCTTCATGTCACCTACTACAGACTTGCCTCTCGGTTCACAAGCGACATGAGAGGTACTCCACTACGATGACACTAGACAAATGGCATACATTTGCTTCTAATTTTTTCCTGATTTTGAAATGAAAACACATTGCTCGCTTTAAAAAACACGTTGCAAAAATCCAAAGAGACCCAGCAAGTAAACCAAGATACCTTGAAAAAAAGATCTACGTTTCATTTCCTCCCAAAATATATATAGTCATGCAATATTTGGGTCTCAGTATGAAAGCAAAATTGCATACTTCATATAGCTATAGCTAAAAACTGCAGTGGCAGCATTCCACACAGACTGCACAAGCATTTTCATCTGAAATGGCTTTTCATGAAGATTAGGACCTAAAGACTCCAACGCTTGTTTGACTTACCCGGCCACTAACAACCTCCTTCCAAATAAAATACCTAATGCGCTCATGATAACTATTACCTTCTTTTTGCATAATAAAAATACGCTTATGAGATACCATGCTTCTAAGCCTTCAGTTACATTTACCTTTTAGTTTTGCACATTCCAAGTGTGAGAGCATTCATTTATGATCACAGTCAGCAAGCAAAGACCTCAGTATTTCTTTTACTCACTGGGAGAAACAATTCCCACAAGGTTTATCAGACATCATTCTGGTTTGGAACAGAACATACCGAAGTATACGCTCTGTTTATTGCCAAAGGATCGACTTACTGTTTGAAACCAAAGTCTGATGCTCAAAGCAAATGGAATCACCTAAATTGAAGCAATAACACTCGATCGGAATAAACGCTTCTGATTTTAAGGAGCTGCTGCCAGTAACCAGACATCGGGTCATTTCTGATAGCCGCAATTTTACAGAGGAGTTGGTTAAACAGCTGTTTGCCTTTTACACGGCAGCACAACGCGATGATCTGACAGAAGCGGCAGCAGAACCGATGGAAAAAGGAGGGTTGTTGCTTTAACCACCCCCTTCCCGAGACATCCCGTTACATAAGGCCTCACCGCAGTGCCGCGCGAGCCCATCTGGATGGCAAACGCCACCACACGTGCCGCCAAGAAAAACTCACTTATGAATCAACAACGAAAATTTCTCCCCTTCCGAAGGAGCTTGTGGGTTTGGAAAGGACTGGCACGACAGAAACCTGAACGCTGCAGGAATTTATTTACATTTTACTTGCAGTCAGCTTGAAGCATCTCCTCACTTCGCTTTTTAACCCTTGTGAAATGGAGAAAAGAAAGTTCAAAGCCAGGAAAGGAAAAGCTATGCAACTTTCTGGAATTCCGTTTACGAGATTTTGTGAAATCACAGCTCTCCTTGCATGCAGCAATGCCTTTTCCAGACGAACATACGTTAGTTTTGCGCTGCTCAATCTGTGTTTGGTGGCTGAGCTGCTTTTCCTCTCAACGTGTCAGCAATCAAATACTTTCTTAGACTCTTCGTGTCTTCTAAAACCACATCGTAAAAGTTCAATTCTGTCATTTATAGGCCTTCAATAGTATAGTCTGGAGTCCACAGAAAGTTCATTAGGATATTTCATTTATGCAGGGACTGAGCCTGAGTGATACTAGGTAACCACCAGCCTCCTCTATAGATGGCGGGAGTAAAGCACGCTCCGCACCCTTCTGAATTAGGCCCTAAAGGAACACCACCGCTGCACCCTGTAGTAACTACCCTGCAGACAGTCATAAAACTGGGTAAGTTCCACGTATGGAGGAATCAGCCCAAAGAAAACAGCGATTAGGAAAACCGTGACACAGAGAGTCCTCTATTTCACTTGTAACTTCACAGCTCGGATGGATCTTCAGTATCGATAAAGATGATCCTCGGATATCGCACTCAACACATTGATTATAAATGGTCCAACACTTCTGGCTGACATCAGGGTTTGGGGCTTGTTGATGCATGAGTATGTAATGACTTCCGAAATCCATGCAAGACTCCCTTGATTTTCATTAGCAAAACCCACCGCTCGTTCAACTAAGTTATCGTATTCGTAGCAGGAACTTTCCCAATGAGCACATCTTTCTTACAAATTACACAGCTCACCCCTTTTTTTGTTATATGCTCCTGAAGCGACACTGAAAGTCACTGAGAAAACTGCTTTTCTGCTCACAGACTGGTCTGATGTTTTTTAGCTGCCTCTCAAGAAGTGAGGACCAGCACGCTTCAGCACGTACTTTAAATAAGTCTGGCCAAAGAGGAAGAGGATGACAGGATGGAACAACTGTGCATTGGCTGGAAAGAGATGGTCCAAGTGACCTAATGCGTTAGTTTTCTTCTTTCTGTAGAGCCTACGACTCACAAATGCTTGACAGCACATCATGCACCATCAAGTTACATGCAATCACAGTCGCGACTGACAGGCTAAGCAGCTGCTTACATTCAAGGATGGAAAATTAAATTCATCACTTGCAAGAACAAGAGAAGTGCGAGAAGGAGAGAGGAAACACACTGCCAACGATTTATTTTATTTCCCCAAATTGCTGCCTTTATTTCAGTTTATTAAACAGTAACTGGCCAGGAAAGTAATTGAAATAAACATAAGTGCCCAGGAAAGAAGAAAACAACAGCCAGCATTAAATTACAGTGCTTACATAAAGTCAGTAAGCAAGTGCCAGCATTGATGCCATTTATGAGAACTGCAGCGCTGAGATAAACTCAATGGGTTCTCATATTATCTTCTTGCCTAGCCTCGAAAGAGGTTATCACTTTCCTCCATGTGGCAGCATTTAATTGATTCACAAAGAAGCAGCTATTTGGAACTGAAGCCAGACTTTTGCAGCTCTGAGGAAGACAACATGTTTGAAAAAAGCAGCACTGCTGCATCACAAGGCCTTTCCTGAGGGTGCTGTACAAAAAAAAAAAAAAAATTAATGCTTTTCGGATATGAGAAAAGCACAACAGAAATGTTTTCTTTCACTTCTTTCCATTTAAAGATGCGCTGAACTCTCAGACTTTGCTTCTCACTCTCTCTCATGTGCCTGAGTACGAGACAGTTCAACACCTCCGCAAACTCTCCCTCCTCCCGTCCCAAGCTCTGTCCCTAACAGTCAACACTCTTGTGGACTTCAAACTGAACTGCAATGCAGCTTTTCTGAAACTGTCAGATGGAGGTGGTCCACTTGCTAAGATTCAGAGTAGAGGTTCTGAACAGCACACAGCTCAGGAGAACCTGCTCGGGCTCCCCCACCCGCTGCAGGCATGATGCTGCAGAACTCTTGCCTGCTCATACTCAACCCTTCAAACCGTAAAATGAAGTTTGTCCTACCTCTAAGCCACGATCTGGCAGCTGAGGAGAAATGCACTACAGCATTTCTGATAACATCTGATAACACCGCAGTCCTCAAAGGAACAGACTGAAGCGAATTTTTATTTCCGAAGAACTACAGTCCATGATATTTATTACTAGGGGAAGAAAATGTTGGCAAAAACTATTTCCAGGGACCACAAGATTAGCTCATCCATGCGGAAACAAACCACACAACTTCTTTTCAGACTACTATAGCTTGGAAGATTAGTTAATGTCCTATATAATGAAGAAACAGAAGTATGGGTTCAACAGAAAACATCAGGGATCCTCAACAAATTACGAGCTTGAGCACTGCCACTGCCCCATTCCTCTTCCCCCCAGACCTCCAGAGTACCCAGAGCACGACCGATTCTTGAGTTAGCTGGTCTGCCAAGGGGGACGGATGGAAACAGCAATTAGCAACGTAATCACAGCAATCCAAGTTACAGAAATTCATCGATTTCTAGTGCTGATGAAATATAGATAGGACAAAATGCTAATCTGAAAAAGTTTGATTTTTTCTTGAAGTTCTCCAACAGACTCCTGATGGCACCCAAGGTCTAGATGCATCTCTACGACTGGCGGTAACCAAGCCTTGTAGCGATCTCTGCTGCATCTAGGTGTAACGCTGTTTTAAACCACTGTATATATACTATACACCTTGACAGTTAGTGACTAGTACGATATTCAGAGATGAGACACGTGAAGCCAAGAATTATAAAGAGGAAATGAAAGGAAGACAGAGATAGCGCCAAAAAAAAGTATACAAAGAGTTGGAAGGAAAAAAGGAGATAAAAGGAAAAACTGGTATAGTTTATAAAAATACAGCAATAAAAGAGGCTTTTTTAAAGTGGAAAAATGAGAAAAAACAGAAAATACTAAATACATTCTGTATTTATAGTGTACACTTTCAGTAACTGTAGTGTTTGTTTATATAAAACATTCTATACAATAGCAACAGTCTGCAGTATCCCATAAAACAGATCCACTGGTGAGAAACACCAGAGCTAACTGTTTGTCTATGAGAAGCAACTTACTTCCCTTCCTCCAGTATTTAAAAGTATGATAATGCTTAAGACAGACAGAAGTGTGGTATATTTGTTGTTTATCCTGCATTGCTATTAAGATCAAAATCTTCATTAAAAGCAAACGAGCAGCTACAACAGTGGTAGTGACTTACTGCGGTCCACAGATTTTACGTGACAAGTTACAAGCTGCTTAAACTGGCCCAACCTGCATCATGTTTGGGTTCCGTGCATGAAAATATAAATATACACACACATACACTGATCTAACTGACATACATTACACAATCAAGCAGGAGTGAAATGTGTTTCTTATTAAATAAACGTGGGTGGTCGGCTTGTCAAGCAGCGTTGTGCCGATGAATTCTGTAAAGCAGAGCAACGCTTAATTCTACGTGCACAGCCCTCTGAGGAGGACACAGCTATGCTTCATTCTTCTACCAAGGTGTATTAACATCTCTTTCAACCAGTACAGTAGAAAGGTGGTCCCATCGTCACAGGAAGCAATATTATGACACAATACAAACACCAAGCTTTGACTACCAATTTCTTTCTATTCTACGTTTTTAACTGCATCTTAAAAAGTAAAGTTATGTGCCATTTGAAACAAAATATACATCATCTACCATACAGTTAAAAATCAGACTTTATCGTAAGTTTTTTTCAGATAACACTTTCTTCCTATGTTATTTAAATGGCAGGGATGTAGTCTGGAGGAAACAAACGTTAACTCACGAACAGAAATCAGCAAAAATACACTCTACAAAGCAGTCTTTGAAGCAGATGGGAAAATTCAACCAAACAGGGCTAGGCTAGCGACAGCACTGCTCGTACATCTTTCACCATGGTGCCCTCCCCTCTGTGGGTACCGGGGTTTTTTGGTTGTTTTGTTTGGGTTTGGTTTTAAACAACAATTGTGTCCCTAATGCGAGCGTTATTTCAATATGCATAAATAGCTCCCTGAGGACTGTATGGAGCTGGAAGAGGATTTCTGGTGTCCATTAAGGGCACAGGTTCCCCTTAACGCAATTAGTGAATTTGTGCCTCCTTCTTCACCCAGACACTCATTCTGCATTTAATTTGTAGGTACTGATCTCCTATCCTCTTGTCATAGTTGGCCAAAACTGACAAATATTTTAAGTAAAGATTGGTAAGAGTCTGCAAAAACACATGGTGTGCAAGAGGCTTTCACAGAAATGACCCACTAACAAAGCTACACTCACAGGAAATAACTAATGTAATTTTGCTTTCATTTAATTACATTATTTTAAAGAATAAGAACGATTGATAGCTTTTCTTTTATGAACTTCAGAATACTAGATGACCTCTAGGGGTCCCTTCCAACCCAAAACATTCTATGATTCTATGATTCTACCCTCTCAATTTGTTCCAAGACGACGTGCAAAATCATCCTTTGTGTTATAAAGTTTCTTGTAAATGCAAAATTCTGAATTTTGAAATCTGTTTTTTTTCAAACTCATTTGTGAAGACTGCTGTAAAATCTCAAGAGAGACCTGCATTTTCTGTTACACAAAATTACAACTGCGGATGTTCTTCTATCATATTTCACTAGAAAATGTCTACATTTTTAGTAGGGCTGAAGTAATGAGCTACTTAATGACATATAGTGTGTTCAATTCATTTTGGTTTCTTGCCCAAAAAATTCGCTTCAATACCACTGCCACCCCACAAGCAAATTTATACCACAAGTGAAAATTTATACTTCCAAAGACAAACTTTCATCTCTCTTGCGGTAAACCTTATGCAGTATATCAAGAATTTTCAATAAATATACCTCTCTTCATGTTCTATAGTTTCTGCATATTATACAAAGTATTTTCTCTATTAAATGCAGATTTGGTTGGTGTTTTCTTTTTCTTCTAGAAAGAGAAAGGAAATAATATCTTTCCACCGACAAACTTTAAAAAACTTGAAACAAAAGGAAAAATAAAATCCTTTCTATTGGCTTGAGCTTTTCTAGCTATGATTGGCAAATGCTAGGCTGATGACATTAAATTTTTCATTTAAGGTTAAAATAACGCATCAAAATATTACAGCTCAGAGCAGAAGCAAACCACATTGTTAGGACAACAACCTAATTTAGTCCCCCTGCCAGTGTTGCACTTTGGTAGATTTTATGGAACAACACTTCACCAATAAAAACCAGATGGTCTGTGCACTGGTAAAGCAAAGTGGATGTGGCATGGCAGGGCTCTTCCCAGTACCTCTCTGACAAATATTAGGGATGAAATCACAGCACAGCACAGCTGAACTCAACAGGATTTTGGTCACTGAACTCAACATGGCCAGAATCTCATCCTCGAAAGTTATGAGTCATCCATACGCTCTCACATCACAGCAAATTCATAAACAGGCTACTGAAATCACATTTCATTTCAACTTAATTATTCGCAGTGATGACATATTAGGTTATTACATGAAAATATCATTCTGGACCAATGTTGTTACTATTAAATTTGCTGCTTCATCAAGCTTACATGTCTTTTCATCATTTGTTGCCACAGGATTCTTTATCATTGCTCATAGTAAATCTCAATAACCACTAAAATTTAGGTACCCAGGAAAGCAAACACTGGTCGGGTTCACACGGGGCGTATTTTTTCCAGGAGGCATACGCAATCCCCAGTTTGTTATGGACTGGTTCCCAAAAGAAAGCAACACACTAGTCAACATGAAGAAATAAAGCTATGTTTCAGATACCTGGATCCCAAACCTGCCGAAGCGTGCTTATGACATCAAAGACACAGACAGTGGTTTCTGTGCCCGTCACTCAGAACGCTGCTGCTTATGATCCACTGCTGTTCCATTTCTGCCATCGTAGACCTTTTTCTGACTGCAGGGATCACTTCTATAATCCAATTTCTTCATGGTCAGAATGCCTCATATAAATGACATAATCCCTAGCTTGAGCATTCAGTCACATTAGCACATTCCTTCCCCATGCTCACATTTTCAAAAACCTGTTCTTCCTGCACAAATAGTTATAAACTCATTCATTTAGGGTGAGTGAGTTTAGAGTGAGTAAACCCACTTGTTAGGGTGGTGAAACCCTGGCAGGGGTTGCCCAGAGAGGGGGTGGAGGCCCCATCCCTGCAAACATTCCAGGCCAGGTTGGACGGGGCTGTGAGCAACCCGCTGGGGGTCAAGGTGTCCCTGCTCCTGCAGGGGGGTTGGGCTGGGTGACCTCTGGGGGTCCCTTCCCACCCAAAACATTCTATGATTCTATGATTTGTGCTCACAGATTCAAGCAATGGGGAAAAGGGCTGCTGGTGACTCGCTTTAACATTGGAGCAAGGTTCATTTCTTCATGTTTCTAAAATCTATTGTCAACAAAAATCTAAGTTTTAAAACCACAATGGAACATGGTCACTTACATTGATGAGATCAATAGATAAACAGGTTTTGGAGATCAAAGTTATTTTGAATCATAATCTTCCTGAAAAATACATATTTAATATATTTGTAGCAGAAGCCTGAAGTCTTCTGCTTCGGCTGTGTAATGAGACAAAAACTGGCCTAATGCAGCAAACTGGAGGGGTTAGTTTTGCCTATCGATCTCCCCGAGAAAGCCAGCAAATTACCAGGAACAAAAGCAGGTCAGTAGGACCGTATTCCCTCAACTCAGGTCAGTGTAAAGAAAGCACAGCAGTCTCATTATCAAATATTCTGCACGTTTTCTTCCACGTAACTATCAAACACATTGCCCTAACAGAAGCATAAAAACAAAACATCAAATTCTTCAAACACCATTCAAAATAAGCTCTCTGGCTATGTTCTTAAGCCTTAATTGGCATTTCAAATTGGCAATTGCATACAAAACACTCTAGTATAAAAAAATTATTCCCACTCTACTAATCCATTGGTGACCTACATAAGATGTGACTATGAAGAATCTTTTAACAGTGACATCTACTGGTATATTAAAATCTAGTTCAATTAGTAAAGTTGGTCATTTTTAGACTCTCTCAATTCCACGCTAACATTTAAGTTTGATTCCTCTTTACACGCATAGCAGAGGTATCACGCAGGAGCTGCAACACTTGTGTCAGATGCCTGGCTGTTTGAAAGCCCTTCTGCTACCTCCTTTACTGGAAAATATTTACACCATAGTGGATGGAACAGACTTCACTGTCCTCAACGTATTCATTGAGTAATCCTTTACTAGAACTCACCGTAACAGGGCAAGATGCACACGTCCAGATTCTTCTCCACTCAAAACTGTGGCTATGCCTACTATATTCTAGACATCCTTGCTGTATATCAACAAGATGCATATGTCCAGATTCTTTTCACTTAAAACTAGTGGCTACACCTACTATATTCTATATGCAAAACACATTTGATTCCTTTTAAATTGACAAAAATTGCATCTTCAATATAAGTAATATCTGTTCATTACTGCACAATAGCTTTAATAACCAAGATTCACGCACACTGGAGCAGACAGAAGTACATCAGCATCATATACATTCCTGTTACGAATCCACAGACTTCATGATACTTAATCTCGCCTTTAGTGGAGATTGCACATTTCTTCCATCTGAGTGTCAGCAAGTCTTTTGAAATAATACGCATAAATGGGAAGTAAAAAACTAAGATTCAAGACCATACTGTTCTGAACACTCAAATAATATTTAAATTTGTGTGATTCATTTTATTATTCGTTCCATTATCTGAGAAAGTAATATTTCTCCAATATTTACTACACTTGGTACGCTCACAGCTGGTAGTTGCAAAGAAACCTGAATTCAGATTTCAAGGTTGAGGAATTTCTGGTGAACACCCACAACAAACTAAATTAAACCGGCTCATTAGGATTCCTTCATAAACAAAAGCTAACAAAACATCTGTCTGGCAACAACAATACATACCCCATTCTTACAAAACATAGTTTAACTTCAAGTAGCAGACAGCTTCTGCCTTATCTACACAGTAGGAAATCAAAAGTTTCAGTATTATACTCACAGCGAATTCCGTAAATCATGAGAGGATCAAGTTGCTTCTTCCCATGCTTCCCCTGACCCGAAAGGTTGGAGATGGCCTGAATTTCCCGATGGAAGAGGTAATCAAGCAATGTCAGTGCCATCTTCTCAGCTGTGCGGCAGTTTGTGCTGATGTGCAGCATGTCAGCAGGCGTGATAGGGCAACGGACCCGCATCTCGGGATTATTTTCATCTCCGAGCCATGTCCCATTGGGATAATCCTCTAAAAAAAGAGATTGTGGAAATTCTAATTGTGGCACAGAATGAAACAGTCGGGTTCAAGTTACAGTCAACATTTCTTAAGTTATCATGAGCTCTTCCAGTTTTCTTCACGGTCTCCATAAACTTCATTAAAATTCAGCATGACTAATAGACTCACAAGATTTGCCACAGACAAAGTTTTTCTCAAATCCACACCAATGGTGACCAAAAGTTATTGCCATTAATGTTCTGGCCTACACGAGGAACTGGTGCAATTAGTCCAGATGGCTAACTCACTCGCAGATATCTTTTTGAAGCGTCTCATACATACTAGAGGCCAAAAGCTGAAAGAGCACACTATATTCACAGTGCTCTCATTCATCAAGTTAGTCATCCCCTAAAAATGAAGAAGTAGAGCTAATTTCAAGAAGCTAACAGCTTTGAACCACATTTTGCCCCAAAAGCATCAGATTAAAATGAGTCTAAGCAAGATTATAAATTGAAGAAATTACAAGCAAGAGTGAGCAGTAACCTATTTAATCACTTTAAAAGAGTATTTCGAGCAATGACAATCATTCAAAATGTAGCCAGAGATCCCAATAAAATTTTGGTCTTCCTTCAAATTTACTGGCCAGTAGTCTACATTATTTCCTAAACACACAGTTTACCGAGGAACAGGCCCAGCATAAAGATAATGAATCAATCACTAATCATCTGCCAAGTGCGCCTTCCCTTCTATTCAAGTATAAGGTCATTAGCAGCAGAACTATGCCTGACTTCTCTCGTGTGTACACACACACACATTTTATATATAAGAAGTCTTTTGATTTTTGTCCCAGCCTCTCAGTTTGGCAGGAAAAATAGTATTCCTCTTAAAATGAATAGTTAAGCCCTCACTTGAAATTAATCTTTGCAGGCAATGCCAAAAGTTAGTGGATTCAAGACTAACCAGAAACCCAAACAGAGCTCCTAAGGATGACCAGTCCCTACTGAAGCAGAGGATGCAACACAGGACCTAGGATTAGACTCTCATTCCAGATAAAAAACGAAATTTCCAGTACAAGTCTTGACAATGTTAATCGGAACTGGGTAGAACAACATTCCAGTGCTATTTCAATGTTCACTGACACAGACCATTTGGATTCGATTTCTATGTTTGCTCAACTTTGGGGAGTAAATCAACGCTTCCCGACCAAGAGGTCACTCAGCCCTTCCGTACTACAGCTTCAGTGTTTCGTGGCTGTTCCACACACCTTCCGAACGGTAAAAATGTGAATGAGTCATTCAATTACATGATTCCTCTTTCATTAAATGCCTTTGAAGTAGAGTTTTGTGGTATATACAAAGTCACAAATTCCCGGTTTTCCCTTCTAGTCACAAAATAGGGTGGCAGAGCTCAGACAGATGAGCGTATCCCTTGCACATTGAACAGGACCCCCGAGCCAGCAGCATCTTTATTTCCAAGTACTGGCAGAGATGAAGCAGCCTGCTTTTTACTAGACTACAAGCAAAAAGTATGCAATAAAATATAACATAAAAGCAACTCAAACACTAAAAACCACTTTTCCAACATGACCTTTTGGTTGAGTCATACCACATGTCAGATGCAAGTTTATTCCAATGAATAATGACAGTATGAAGCAAACATTAGGTTATGCAATACTGATATATCATTACAAACATCAGATGATCAACTATAATAATGCCTAAGGAAAAATATTGCTGATGTATGTAGCAGCTAGTCCCTCAAACTTTTTTTTGTTGCAAACAGAATTTAATGCTCTGTTCTGAATAAATTTTTTATATGCTCGCAGGTTTTTTTATACATATATTTTATTTAAACCTTACTTTTTATCCTGAACTATGTAATAGGGCACACTAGCTGTTTTCTGCTCACAGTACCAGGTGCCATCTGAAAAATAAGGTGGTTCAGATTAGTTAGTACTTGTTTTGAATGCCACTGTGTCTGGCTTCACCACAAGCCTTGTTAATATTACCAGGGACAGCAGTCAGTTTCTGAAGATAAACTGAGTGTTTTACAAAAATTTGGGTAGAGCTGGCAAAGCAAAAGACATCTCTGGATAAATGTGTAAGTTTTTCACAGAAATTCTAGGAAGCCTGAGTAAATGAGTCTCCATCCTCCTTCTTTAGCAGTTCACAGAATTGCTATTAGACATTAAGAGTTATTGCTACTTATGGAACACCTTTCACCTGCAGTCTTGTTTAACAAATGCTATGAACCTACATGAACCAAAGATTTTTTTCAATTTGCAGTATCTTTTTTCTTTCTTTTTTTTTTTCTTTTTTTTTTTCTTTTTTTTTTTCTTTTTTTTTTTCTTTTTTTTTTTCTTTTTTTTTTTCTTTTTTTTTTTCTTTTTTTTTTTCTTTTTTTTTTTCTTTTACTGGCACAGAGTCTAGAACATATTGTTTTTACCAAACGCAACTGTTCTTTTATTGCTAACAGCCAGGAAGAAAACCACTATCTTGTTATCCTGACCTACGAACACAAGCCCCACATTACATTACCTCTTGCGTTTCCCTCCCACTATAAAAGCTTCAACAGAAGGGCAATTTGCTTTATAATCATTTTGCATTAAGTGGAACTTGCATGACTAAAGTTAACCATGACTCTACTGTCTCACTGCAGCTACTTAAGGGCACAAAAGCTAAACTATTCCTTATCGTATATAAAAATAATTCCTACCAGCCTGCCAACACATCCGGCACTTTGCGTAGAGCAAACACGGTGCGATTGGCACACAAAAAAAAGAGGGTGAAAAGAGAAAGCACAGTGCCAGCGATGGAGGAGGCAGAACTGCTCTGAACAAGTGGCGTGGTATGGGAGCAGACAGACTGAATAAGGAAAGAGGAAAAAAAGACTGGGAGCTGGATGGAAGTTCCCACTGAACAATTAAGTACCTAAACACTATTGATTAAAGCTGCATCATTGGACGCTCCTAGCACTCAAACATCCTTTTGTGCTTACTGCAATGGTTCTTTACGTGTACTATCGGGCATTATATGTAGTATCTAGACAGAATCGAGATGAGTCAGGTTATTTAGTACATCCAGTGGAATAGCCAGATACCGCGCCAGGACTCTGCTAGGCACTGCACAACCGTACACAGCTGCTTCTATTCCTTAAAGACTACCAAAACATAAATAACATGTGAGGGGTTGGGGAGGAAGAATACAGTCCAAGAACACACTTGTCTTAAAAATAATGAAGCGTAAACCCACACCCTCCTCTCTCAGTTAATTGTACACCTTTTTTGTTTTGCCCTGAAGTATTTTTCTTCCATTCATTTTCCTAACGGCCTTGCTGCAATTCGAATGCACTTTGAGTGCTGTGTGGAAAGGTACTTCCTTGCGTTTCTTTACACCGAATATTGTATCATCAGAGAAGTGGCTCTTGATCATTCCCACTTCCAGTGTTAAAAGTCCTGACATTTTTATCTGATTTCTTCCCTGTACTTAGAAGCTCATTTCAATGACAGACAGACTAATTTCTAGCTCCTCTTCAATGCTTTTTTAAGATCAGAAAATTTGCCTTTATCTCCATTCTACTGAATCCAGAACTACTTTGCTTTTCAATGCTGTTTTCAAATCTTTTTTTACTGTATGAAGTCCATTTCTTTTATCTCACAACGCAGCTGACCACTCCTCTGTTTCGGCAGGCACACGCAAGGAGATGAGAGGCAGCTGGGGCTGCTGCACAAACACGCATTTTTATGGGAACAGGATGAGCGAGCTTTAAGGTTAGTATCAAGAAAACCTATGTCAAAAGAACAAAACCCAGACAAGAGTCACTGTGGCTTTCAGACTCGCTCTCAGCATGTGTATATGTTGTCCTGCCCGGGGAGATGACAGACACTTAACGGTTACTCACGTCTTTCCATTGGGATATGAGCCCCCCATGGGGGCATTAGCACTAAGACTGGAAGCAAAGCTAGGCTCCGCTCTCGCTAGGTGCTGTCACTCACTCCTTTAAACCAAGGAAATACAAAAGGAAACACCTGCCTACAAAAACACGTGGATTAACATGTTCCATTCTACCGAGCAGTTGTGTTTATTTTACTAACAAGGCTGGGTGCAAATCTGGCATTTGCAGAGAGAACAACCAGTAGCTGCAGTACAAAGGCCAAACGATGAATTAACCTCAAAAAAAAAAAAAACCACAAAACCCCAAATCCTAAATTATGAAAATAAATCTCTATTTCTAGAGAAATTAAATAATATTTTGGCTGATGTGTAGGAGATTCAACATTATCTTTTTAAATAAACTCCTGTCAATTAGCCTGAGTCCTTTGCCCCTGCAAGAGTTCACAGGGTTAGTGGTTACCTGACAGATATTACAGAGCACTGATTTTATTAACTAACAACCATTAAATGTAAGGAAACAGTGACACTCAGGCTATAAGTTAACCTACAAATCTAGCAGTGTGATTTAAGCTTGTGGTAAAAGAGAGGTTAAAGAACTCACTTTAAAGCTACATTCACCAAAACCTCCTCCCACCACAAAAAGCAGCTGAGATGCTGGGAGTTCTGGCAGAAGGAAGCGTACCCCATGCACACACACACACACACACCCGAACATCAGAAACCCTGGACACAGAACTGGAGTTTTTCACTTGACTCTTCTCATGGGGAAAAAAGGTTTAATTTCCATGTAAATGTAAAAGAGAGCTAGCCAGAAGAATCTCATGCTCCGAGCATAATTTTCTGTACAGTGCAAAGGATTTGGCTGAGAGAGACACAGTTCCAGTTAACATCTAAGCCCTTATGGTTAGAGGACCAGTACGCTGATCGAGATACTCTGAAAATACATCCTGCACTCTCCTGCATGCATGGTTTCTCCAGTTGTCTGCCAGACAATGTGGCATGAAAGAACGGGCACGCAGCACCAAAGCCCGCTTGTCTCAGCCAATACTACAGTGTGCACAGAAGTCTCAGCATGGCATCGGGGAGCTTACTTGTTTGTTAAAACTAACGCCTCAGTTTTAGCATATGGTTAAATCCATGAGAGAAAGAGGAGATTCACTTACTTTATGCGTCGTGGAAGGGCAGGGAATTTATTCAACAGAAGTAGAAAATGAGGACTATGAGATCATCTGTAATTTAAAACGATCAGCTAAAAAAAAAAATCCAGATAAAATTGAGAAAATTAAAATCCATGGTCTAAGAGGGCTTTTTAAATCCTTAGAAAATGTGTTTCATGTCAGAAAATTAGATTTCCAATTTAGATTTTGCTCCCTTTCTTGTTTATTGCCTCTTTGTTACATTTAACTTTACACAGTGGACCAGACTGCTAATTCTAAACCTCACTGTGACAGATACCTGGAAGAAGCCGTTGTTCATTTGTTTGGTCCCAATAATATTTAAAAAAAAAATAAAAATAAAAAAATCAGAGCAATTCCGTTCCTATAGTTTTCTTTGGCTTTAATAAGTCACTGAAGCTCCTGAAGTCTCATCAGTGTCTTTGCAGCAGCTATATATAATATTGTTTTAAGGTACAAGAAGTTTGCTATTTAAAAGTCCATTCTCGCTGTCTGTATCTGGTCACGAGGAGCTTGGCAGGGAAAGCAAAGTGCTGCGAATGATCATATGCGAGATTCGATCTTACAGTGAACTGGAAAATCCTGTGGACAGATAAGTCTGGGCCACAAATAGCTGCCTGGATTCCCATTTGGAAAGCAAATTCTGAGCACTATTTAATACTACCATTGGAAAGTGACTGTTTCAGATGCAAAATTGAAGAGACAATATGTGACTAAATTTTCTTAGGAAAAATATTATTCATCGTTTAATTAAAACACTATGTAGGCCAGTCTTCCCTTATCTTCTCAAAAATACGCGTTTACATTTTTAATTCTATACTTTTGATAGTCTTAAAATGCTGTAAAAAGGAATGCAGAGAAAGCAGATCCGATACAGAACTGTCACATACGGTGCCAAACATCATCTGTCAGTACCTCAAGTGTAAAGTTCACTGAA
This sequence comes from Egretta garzetta, assembly GCF_000687185.1. Taxonomy (NCBI): domain Eukaryota; kingdom Metazoa; phylum Chordata; class Aves; order Pelecaniformes; family Ardeidae; genus Egretta; species Egretta garzetta. Next base: position 502,801 of record NW_009259498.1, read on the forward strand.
CCAAATTCTAAATCAATGGATCTTGCCATTTTATTTATATCACCTAAAACCAACTTTCAGGAAGCTCTGTTCAAGGGCATTTCGCATACTTGGGAGACACTAAGGACAGTGTGTTTCTTTCTTAGTAACTTCAAAGCCTTGGCTTTAGCATGGCTGTTTTTAAAAATATCTGCTTTTAAAGCAGCACAGTAATGCTGAATGGGGCATTCTTACACCACAAGGATGACAGGTCCTGCTTTTTTTTTTTTCCTTCCATATTAAAGATAGGACAGTAACTCTATTGTGAAAGATTTAAAAGGATAACAGAATGTGTGCTGATGTTTTAGGAACAGATGCTCCTCTTGTTTGTAAAGTCACAGATTAAATATTTTAAATGTTACCAAATACTGAGTATGTGCAAGAACAGTATCATTATAATATTCCTTACATCTTGAAGCCCCTTGCATCTTGACAGCAATATCTAGTATTAAGCAAAATAATGCTCTCATCACATCTCCTAGAGAGATGTGCAAGTACAGAATAATCACAATGCCTTTAGGTCGCTTATTCTTCAGTTGAACAGCAAGTATGCAACGTTTCAGCTTTGTTGAGCTAAATTGAAGCAGCTGCTTAATATTTTTCCTGTACATAAAAAAAGCAAATTCTGTTTTTCCCAATATTCTAATGTGAAATTTTGAAGAGCAAGCTCTTGTAAAGTTTTTCAAAATAAAATTCAACACCTTCAGAGGAAACACAAAACTGCCCGATCACAGCAAAACTAATATATCAAAAAAATTAGTAAATATCTATGGATATTATCTATTCTTTGCTTTCTGCTGTGGGCACACGTTAACTATGTAAAATACCAAAACTGCTATTTAGTGCAAGCTCAAGACTTATCAGAAGAGTTCTTCAGGAACTGTGATCTTTTATACATGAATTCCAAGCACTTGACCCACCATAGGAGAAATCTCAAGTAAGCAACAGCCACACTTCCAGACTGTTTCCTATAAATCCAAGAGTCTATCCCTCTTAAATCAGAATCAAGTGTTGCGGAAGGTACTATGTAAGTACAGAACAAATACAACGTCCTTACCCAGGAATTTTTCAGTCCAGGTGTAAGGCAGGAGACAATAGGTAGATTACAGACAGGCAGGCAGGTGACAACCCACACTGAGATGGTAGGCATCACCAGAAGATGGCTGGCTAAGTTTTACGAAAAGACAAGTTTATGAGCAAGTATCATAGACAGTGATGTACATATAGTTACGAGGCTCTCCTCCCAAGGAAGTAGAAGAAAGCATAAAAATCTCTGAAAGTATTACAAGCACGGAAACCTGTCATCTACGGCTGAGGAAGTCAGAGCAACTCCAACCTGTGAGTGGGAGATGGCAAAGGACAAGGTCTTCTTTCATAACAAGGGTGTCTCGGAGTATCGAAAGGGACACAAGGAGAAGATGGGCTTAAAATCACGAGTTTGGAAAACTGTATTTGTAACAGCTTTCTGAATATAAGGCCAGAGAGGAGTCCTTACAGTAAATAAGATAGGAGGTAACTGGAACCTAGACAAGAGTGTTATTTTCATCTCAGCTGTTATCTATTAAGCACATAAAAGGCTCCTTTTAAGTGCTGATCATTTGAAAATCTACTCAACATTCTTACCAAAACTTATTTGTTCACAGTTACTGCAACTTGCTTTTCTTCGTTTAATATGCTAAAGCAGTTAAAATTTTAGACGAATGTATTTGAGAATGTCAGAATACTTTTTAACAGATTTGTGGTGAGCATGAAAGTGCATACGGCTGCCAGGTTATAGCTTAGTCAATTGAAAACCAACCCTTGACAGGATTATAGCCACATACCAGTACTAGAGAATTCATTAAAGTCAGAAAACAATATAGGTGTTTAATACCATAGGTTTAAAACTTCTGTAATTTAAAACTAGCGTGGATCTAGTGTTCTTCACGGTATTACTTTTTGCAGTGGAACACAAAATCCAAAAGAACGCAACACAGTTAGGATGAAAGTTTTTGTGAACAGAGACTATACATGAGGCCTTATTTACCACGTAATCAACTGGTACTGATATCTTCGGAGATCTGAAGGCCTAAAGAATCAATTCGCAAAATACGTTCTGCGCAAGGACACTAAATATCAGCTGTAGCATTTTAGGTTGGTGAAATCCAATTCAGAGACTACAAACCTTCATAAATGGGCAAGAATTCTGGCAAGCACAGAAAAATAGCCTCCTCAAAATAACGTAATGCTTTAAACTTTTCCTCCTATTGCCACCTTGAAAGCGTAAGACATACAATATCTGAAAACTGAAAAGAGAACAGTGCCATCACATCATTTAGCACAAACTCCCACATAACTATTAAAAAAAAATTCAGCATGTTTAGTATATAAAACTTAATGGCTTTCCAAAACCGTATCAGTGAAATTAATGAACTCTCTTCCTGTGCTGTCTTTGCTTTGCATAACACGGTGAACTGTACCAAGTTGGAGGGTGCCCATGACGTATAAGTCACACGATTCTGCACAGCTCCAATACACCTGAGAGAAAGATCAACGCCATTCCCATCACAGCCGAACAGATGGATACGAGTCACCCCATTATAAACCACTTCACACACACAGCAACTAAATCCTCGCGATCACCAACGGACAAACAAGTTTTTTGTAACAGGTCCTGAAGATCTACAAGAGTTCATTACAAAAAACAACACAGACAGACACCAGGCCCAAACGATGTTTTAAAAGTGTTCTTCATTAATCATTGCTCATCGTTTTTAAGCCTAATTAGAAAGTTCAAGAAAAAAAAACAACATAACTTTAAGCTGAGAATATGCTGTATTCCAAAACTTACAGTAGGAACACATTCATGTCAAAATCAACTGGATTTTTGAAAGAGAAAAACACATCTATCAATTGTTGGCATTTGCTTTAAACACTTTGCAGTGATAAATGTTTGTTTCTTATTCCATTAAACAAGAAAGATGTGTAATCCATGCTGGTAAAGAAAAGAAAAAAGAAATAAAAAAATTTTAAAAAGAGGACAAGGAATAAGAAAAGTTCCCTACAATTTTATACACAGGTTTCCTCCAGAGTAAAGAAAAAGCACTCATTGCCTCAGGAGAACACAGCAAAAGCATTCATTTTACATTCATATTTACATTGTTTTCATCTACCAAAACCTTTCAGAAAACCAGCCTCTATCCAAATTCTTAGATACTCTCGAGTGAAATGGTTTGTTTATAAGTTTGACAGGTCATGCTATAACTCACGCTTGGTGGTTTCTTTCCTCCAGAAAAAAATTTCTGCTAAACCAGATGCGTTCATGTATTCAGAGAACAACTACCACACAAAAGACCTCTACAAACACGGGAACAGCCGAGTACTTCAAATTTCAAAAACCCACGCTTCAGAAAGAAATAATTTATATGAAAACACAAAGGTGTGCCTCCTGATGTAAACTGTTAGTCGCACTTCGAGGACAGGAGGCGAGTTACCCATATAGCTTTAATGTTGCAAATGCCAGCATGAAAGAGAAGAGGAAGGTTAACCAGATTGAATTTATTTAGTTAAGTCTGCTATGGATAAGGACAGTTTCACAACTGACAACGTAGTCCAATTTACTCAGGGGAGCTCTCCAAAAGCTCGTCCAAATCAGAACTTCTTAGCTAAGATTATAGCTAAGATAATTACACAACAAAAAGATCTCTGGTTTGAATCAATGCCTCTTGGTTCAAGTGAGGACCTTTGACATCATTAATGTATTGTGTTAAGAAAGAAAAACAACAGGAGGGGATTTTTTTTTTTTTCCTAAATCAGAAAAATAAAGAGAAAAGAGATGGGTAATGATTCAGTCAGGTACACCTTATGGACAATGCTTACAGTTAACATTTTTAGCATTGCTTGAGCAGTTTAAATTACCAGAATAGAGCAGCTTGGACACAGTTTTATCTGGTAGGTTGGACATTTGCTGCTTTAAGACTTCTGCTCTTTCACTTCTACTGAAATGCAAGTTCAGTAGTGGGTCACACCTGGGCTGCTTCATTCAGCACCTTGTTCCAGCACAGTAAAAAACGTTTAGATTTTTTTATTTAGGATTTAAATGAAGGCTCCAATCCAGATCTCCAGAAACCAAAGATGCAAATTAATCAGTTTTAAGCTGATGTCCCATTCCCATTTAAACACTAAGACAATCAGTGGCATTTAAGTCTTTCAGTGTTTCTGGAGGAAGATACCTTCTTAAAAGAAGTTTGATGAAACAAAATTTTGAGCTTTGATCTTCTTATTAAATCACCATCCATTTGTAGAAAAGTTTTTTTTACATCTAAAGCACATGGCTATCAACTTACGCTACTGTTTATACATCCATACTGTAATTTCCCCAAAAGATCCACTTGGGCTGCAACAAAGTTAGAGTAGAAAAGACACACTCTAACATATGCATTCAAAACAACAGACTAATCAGTTTGGACAGTTATTAATATCTATGGGGTAAAACTACAGGTTAAATGAAAAAACCACTATTTTTAGTTGGCTGAATAAGGATGCACTTGATATTTTCTATGCCAAAATCTGACATTAATAAAAATAGTAAATCACTAACTAGTAAGCCTTCTAGCCTATTTTAATTTGATTTTACACTGGTAATTCAATACTGACCAATTCTATTCTTGGTAGATTTTATCTTCAGTTGTGCAAGATTACTTCATGTACACCACTTTTAGAACTTCAGTCCAATGAATACATCAGGTGTTGGTATTTCTACTACTATCCCCACGTGAAAGGACATTTCCAAAGTGAAACTGGGGTGGTGGTGGTGGAAATCACAAAATTCCACAAAAATCAGAGATTCAATATCTCTAGATGCTTTCAGTTCATAAATACTACATCTTAAAATTAACACTTTGCAGACCATTAACTGCATCTGTAAAATGGATGAGCATTTTCAGTTTTCGAAGAAGTAAAAAAAAGAATCAAGTAACTTGCTCAAAGAAAAGAGAGAATACAGCTTACTGCACATGCAAAAAGAGGAATGTACAACTGGAGATGGAATAAAGTCACAGTGTTCTGCTGGCCAAAACCACCCTGTTATTCTAGACCATTACTGGAACCAGGAACTGGGCTCCATGCTTCTGTATAATTAATTTTCAGGAATAGAAAGGCAGTAACACTAATATTTTTTAAACTACAGTACGTGATTAAATGCGCTTTGAAAACAGCCAAAGAGCAAACAATTGCCTTTATATAAATCTATTAACTAAATCCTGAAAATATCCACAAGTCTATGCCATATCCAAAGTCAGCTAAAGCCCAACTATAAACACAGTTTAGTTTTGCTTTCCAGACACAAGGGGACAGATGGGAGTCATACTGAAAACCTGTTGTTTAGTCTCAGTCCATAAGGGCTGAAGTACGCCACTCTCACCCCCACGTATTTTACAACCAATCGAGATTCCTTTGACCAACTCGAAGTCATTCAGAATTCTTTCACAGACGATGAAAGCAAGCTGATGGGCGCTATAACTTTTGCCTTTTACTGCTGAAGAAAATGAGCCTGCACAACAGACCTATTATTCTTCATCACTTCCTTTATTAATAATTTAATTTTTGTGACATACTGCAGGCTAGTTCGCTTAGCATTCCTTCTGCGCAAGCAGTCCTCTCATCCTCGCGAGGGCAAGAAGAGGTAGGTGTGGGGGATTACTGTTCTGATTCCCAAAGCATTCATCAATCTCAGAGAGATTTTTAATGGATGAGTGTTCTAAAGGTCTGAAGAAAATCAGATCTGAAGACATTAATGGATTAGCTGTTTCTTCAAAATTTACATATACAACAATGGATAAAAGGCCAACATCACATTGGTCTGTGCAAATCTGTGCCAAACAACAAGTCAAAAAGGGCATTATACAACAAATACCCTCCTAATGTTAGAAACTTTGTTCCTGGCATAGCTGACACAGAGCTGTATGAAATATTAACAGACTCCACAAAGAGTGCGTTTTATATGTATTTTCACATTGAAATATCAGCACTATCTGCAAATCGATCGTTTCTTTTGAAAGGAATTCCTCAGAGAGTCTCAGTCTCCTCTAATTCCCCATTGACCCAAAATGAAATACCCTTCGAAGCGACTGCCTCACAACATACAAACAGGACAGAATGGAACCTGAAAGCTCTTTATAATATGCCTGTGTTGAATGAGCACCCATAAAAGTCAAAGAATCCTAGGGTCAGGTGCCTCAGAACAACACTTTCAGAAACAATCTTTGGTGCGCGAGACTTTCAATAGACTGACTTCATCAAAGCTTCAAAGTATCAAAGCTCTAAAGCATCTCATTGAATTGCTGGCCCGTTCTGCAATCTTTGAACACACTCTTAAATACTCAGCTTCAGGCTATCTTGAATTAATCCTTACCACTAATTGTATCCTAACCTGTTCACACCCAGCATGCTTTTACCAATGGCTGGAGATCACGCAGAAGAAACTGAATCGCTCCTAAATTTGAGTCCTCCTGTTTCAACAGCAGAGACCAAAAGACAACACATTTATCTCTTAAGTAGAAAGGTCACCTCCTAAGTGCATTCTGCTGCAACAAATTCCTGACTTACCCTTCTCTGGCACATGAATATAAATATGAACCACCACATCCAGAATAACGCTTAAGTAAATGTTCAACAAATACATTTTAAAAACTAACTAGGAAAATTATTAAATTGAAGTCTAGGATTCAAATTAAATCTGCATTAAAAAAAATCGCTGAAACTTTCAAACTAAAAGTTTGAACATAAAACATAATTTATCATGTTACTTTCACCTAAACCCCAGTGTCCCTCATATCATCTTGTTTGTGTTTAATATATAGCAACTAACATTCCTTTCAGTATTTCCTATCACATAAAATAGAATATCTTTATAAAGCTAATCTAAAACTCTTAGATTTCACTGCATTTGATTTCTCTGTCCAAGACCTAAAGAATTTTCAGAAAAATCTGACACTACACACTATCCTGTTAACAGTCTGGTTTCAGTATGAATTCACTCATAAAAATGGTTCACGCTTGCTAAAATAACTATTTACACTCATAAGAATTACACAGGTAGACTGGCATAATGAGTTACAGGAGATAGTTACAGGACTTGTAGATATTATTTCCCAGAGAAGGAATTTATTTTCCTGAAACAATATTTCAACTTGGTGATAGGAAATCCTGCAGGCTGCATGTCTTAATTTAAAGGATTTAAAATACAAAGCTACACTGCTATAGAGGGGCATACTTTTTAATTTTTAAAAGTAACCTTAATTAGCTGTTCTGCCTGTAAAACTAGTAAACATGAAAAACTAACAATTCATTCACATTCATTCACTCCTATTTAAGTGCTTGCTCTACTGCCCAAAAATTCAAGGTTGGACCCGTGACCTGACCTCTGAAGCTTCCAGTTGGATCTTAGTTCATCCCACCACCACATTTACTTTCCTCAAGTAGCCTTATAGTTAGAGCAGCGTACCTTCAGAGTTCAGCGTAATAAGTGTGACATTGTTCCCCATATTTTGGTTTCCTAATTGTCCATTGTTGGAAACGGAGTCACTGGCCTCAGAGCCACTCTCTCCATCTTCATTGTGACTGTCGTCATGCCCTGGAACTTTCACCACTATGGTGTTCTGCCTACGTCCAGGAACAGCACTGTGGAAAAGACAAAGTACGTAACTTTGGGAAAACACAATCCTCGATGAGGAAAAGCATCATTACAAGGCAATTAAAAACATCAACTGAAAAAATTAAATGCATTATAAAAGCATACGCCTTTAAACAAGCCTACTCCTGTTTATAACTCAGAGCTATCCAGCAAAACAAAAAGGAAGGAAAAGAACAGAAGAAATAAAAAGTTTTAGATGCACACTTTCTAAATTTGCATCAATGGAGAAGTCTAGGCCCAGTGTGCAAAACTAAAAAAAATTAAAATAATTTATAAAAACATATTACATCAGAACATTTTCTACCCAGACTCCCCAGTTCCACTTAATTTAAAATTTGCTTTAGATAGTACAAATTTTAATAAGCCTTCCTGGGCTGCTGCATATTCCTCCTTCAGTTGGTTAAATGCAGGATCTTGGCATGCTGCCAAGTGATCGTGCATCCGTGTAAAAAATATGTAGCTATGGGCACTCTTTTTCAACTCTCAGTTAGCTGCCAACTAACACTGAACTAATCCCAGATCCTCCAAGATGTTCCCTCCCCATCAGGAATGAAGCATTGCTCTGTACCTTTACTGCTGATACGAGGTTTCCCCAGGCAGAACTGTCAGCCTGATAAAATATTCCAGTACCAGTTCAATGTTTTTCCCCCCACTATTACCTAGAACACTCCTCATTTTGCACTTCGAATTGCTGCAGAGACCAATATTGGTCTGGCAAAGGAGGGAACAAAGGGGGAGGGTTCCCCTAACTGCTACTAACTTGCTAAGGATATTTTCCAGAGAATCCGCTGTTCTGCTCAGTGGCTCTTCTTGCCCAACCATCTTGGCTACGATTGAATTCTGCCGGTCATTGTTCAGTATTACTGTGGTCTGAGGGACAACACTACAAGACAAAAATCAGAGAGAAAAATGGAATGTAAAGAAGCAAACCTTATGAATAATACATTAACACAGTCTTATGGCTTAAACAGTCTACTTAAAACCAGAGACTGCCTCTAAGCCTAGCTCTTTCTCCCAGCATCGCGGTTACGTATCAAATGCTAAAGCTGGTAATCCATCTACTTTGACATCTGTACCATTTCAAGTACTCAAAATTCTTTCAGAGGACAGATGGCTTCAATGGAATTATATAAAAGTCCACGACCCCTGGCAAAGTGATAAAGAATTCATCGACTCAAGATACACAGGAGGAAGTCTGTAAATCACAGCTCCAAAGAGCCACCAAATTCTTGTTTTGAAAAGTCTGTGAGCATTTTCAGAGAGACTACGGCCAACTTACATGGTAATGCACCATTTTTAGTAGGATAATTCCTAGGGAAAAAAAAAAAAACAAACGTAAAAGCGTTTATTGCAAAATTGGATGATGAACCTAGTTAAAAAGCATGCATCGCTTTCCAGGGCTGGGGGCTTTTGGAGGAGAGGGAGACGAGAGCGGTACTAGGGGCATCAGAGCAGAACAGGGACAGACTGTAACTTTAAATAGTAAGAAGACTAACCTATTTCTTGTGTGTGTTTCACAGACAAAAAAAAAAAAAAAAAAAAAGGCTAAAACAAACAACAGAAAAGCATTTAGTGTGTGAGAAACCAGAAAGCCTTCTCTACCACTTACGATGACAATGCAGAAGGAAATAGAGAAGTGTTGCACAGAACAACACGCTACAGTCTACACTCCAATACGAAAGTAAACATGAAGTAAATCATTGTCTCCAGCATGCAGTTTATAACTTAATTTCGTTTGTGAGATTATTACCATTATTCCCACACCACTATTCAATCTTCTAAGGTGTGGTTTTGATATTTAAGACGGTTTCCACTGTGCTCATGGTAAACTTAAGGAGAGAACTTAGAAGAAAATTTGCATTTTAGTGACAGAGAAGGCTTGCGTCTTTCTCTTTGCTTCCCACAGTAAATAGTCCACTACTGTTTTTACTGGTCCAGCATCTCAAACATGACTGATGGTAATTTATTTTTCCTAACTCTATTTGCCAGCTAATTGTTGAAACACAAATTAAACAAATTTGACGACAGCAACTCTCTGTTTATTTCAGCTGTAATACAGCGCCTGCTTGCTTGAATATTCATGTGTCTACATAAGACTTTAAGTGCCATGATATCCATCATTAAGACCTAAAGAAAAGATAAGAAGCTGTCATAAGAGCTAACAATAAATGGATCACAACTTTGGCACAGATAAAATGGTTAACCACAGATTATTTTTTTTTTTGGATACATAATGCCCCTCATGTCCTGCCTCCCTCTTACAGGAATTGCATCTGTTTCTAGCAACAACTGGGATCCCTCATGGACTGCAAACAATCTGTTGGATTGCAAACCTTGAGAAGCTCTGGAAGATGTTTGTCTAATCATAGACAACTGCAGAGCGTACTATAGTTTTTCATGTGTATGTGAGGTTCAAATTGTATTAAGCAATAAACAGGGGGGGGTCTGTTGGATTTTTTTTATTCGCTCTCTAGAGTATAAAGAGTTTACGATGCTTTCATAGTCACCTTTTCATTTCTCCATTATCAAGAGGAAAACACCCACACATTCCTTATTTAAAAAAAAAAAAAGCAACTTCTGTCTACTTTATCAATGCCAGCACTGCATGCTTTAAAAAAAAAAAAAAAAAAAAAAAAAAAAAAACAAAACCACAACAAACCACACTGAGTACTTGATAAAATATCGATCCATGGCAAGACTGGCAGTCCCCCAGTCTAGCAGCAATATGTGTTCTCGTCACATTTCCCAAATTGTCCAAATAGCTACATTTGAAGTTTTTACAGGCCAGTTTAAAGTGTTCAAGAATTTTACACTTCCTTTTAGACACTGTTCTTTATCACCATCTTTCTTGCAATCACTTCTGAATGCCTGTTTAAAATGTCACTTATCAAAGCTTATTTTTAATGAACACTCTGAATAATTAATTTCAGCTGTAGAGATAAATGCAATAAAATTACATTTATAAAGTCCTTAGAATTTTACTCCTATTAAGTTTATATTTGGAAAAGAGTCTTAGTATTAAAACTTGACATAAGGAAGAGGTTGGGGAGTTTTGCGCCCCCCCGCCCTTTTTTTAGGGGTATTCATTTTTAAGGAAGACAATGTAGAGAGTGAGCTGGATGGCATATAGCTAATTTAAGCAAATTTAGGATAAGGGAATACTTTATACAACCCACCAGAACAGATTTATCCCCTCTTCAATGCATCACTGTCTGTTCAAACTTGGCTTACTTCAATGCATAAACATTTTTTCCAAATTTATGCCTATACAAACACCCATGAAAACACTGGCTCCTCCCTAAGAATTAACTTTTCCCAGTTCGTAGGGTGGATTACAGACAGGAAAAAAAAAAAAAAAAGTCTACCTTCACGGTTGTTCTGGAAGGCGCCACTAACTGAGATGTTTTTTTCCTGGCTATACAGCACAAAGGCAAAACCAGACACCATATACACAAGGAAAACCTCTGTAACAAGCCACAGCTACCACCACATTGCCCATCAACTGTTCAGCATTCAGAAATTAACTGTTATCAAGTTGTAAGGACTCCAAGAATCTATTAAGCAGTTTGGATAGAAAACAGAGTCACACAGAAAGCACAGTGGCAGAGAACAGCTAAAATAAGCATTTGGAGGTGTTCAGCACAGCTCAACAAATCTACAACCACCCACTAACCTTGCTCTGTGGTTAACCTGCCTGAGTAGGAACTCTACATCTCGTTTGAAAACAGCCGAATGAAGTTTCTTATCTATTACCAGGAATCACTAGCATTGGATGAAAGATTATTTCTGTGTTCTGTATCTACTAACACAAAGACTCCACTAGAACTCACTCAATTCTTGTGCCGTATTAAAGGAGGAGTTTCTTATGTTTAATGCTTAACTCTTGAAGAACGACGCTTTCAAAAGCAGTCTGCATGAGGAGGATGAGGGAACCTCGCCGTTCCGAACATCAGAAATGTTAACCAAGGAACTACCAATCTGGTCCACGTGCTACATGGAACAAGAATGGCTACAGAGTTTGCTGACAAATTCTGCCAATGTGGCATCATGAGGCAGGAATTTTTCAGAGCTGATGCTGTGAAACTTGAACAGTTACTTATCTGGAAGGAAAAGAAAATAACAATTGAGACCAATACAAAAAGGCGCCATTCTGCTTGAAAAAGGAGAGTTTCACAGGATGGTCTTAGACTCCAATTTCTAGAGAGGAAAAAGGGATATGCGCAAGATTCCCTGCGGATAACGGCAACATGCTTCCCATTAACTTCCCTGTGAGATGGCCTACTCGCTGTTTTCAGATTGATTTATTTATTTATTTTAAAGAGACAACAATAAGGAATCTGCTGAATATACAAGAAATTAAACAAGGAATTTTATGTAAATTCAAAATCCTGAGCCAATCTGACAAAATCCAGAGGAAATCATTAAACCTTCTTGCAGCCTAGCGCATCCTCATACTGGATTATTCGCATTTCCTTTTTCAGTCTGTACATCTCATACGGAAGATAAATCAACCTTAAACATTACTTATGTACTCAAATGCAGAAGACAAAAATCACAAAGGAGGAAAGCTTCTGATATTCACTCAGATCCCAAATGAAGCAATTCTTTCTGTGAGTGCTGCCAGTACTATACTCATGGAGAAGATGGAAAGAAAATATTAAGAGGGGTCAGGGGGAGTGCTTCAGAAACCCAGCGCTGCTGCACAGGCTTCGGTACTTTCCACTGGTGTTCACATATTCCTTTCCCCATAAGCATTAGATCTTGGAGAGACTGGTTCTGCAATTTACCTATTCTTGGACACAACAGAGTAAAAAATTTAAAATGCATGCAACCTACAGATATTATTATATTTGGGGAATTTTTTTTTAAATGCGGTTTGCCAAATAATCTGTTAAATTACAGGTGAAAACATTTCTAAAAAAATAAACGTACCAGGTAATGATTTTTAAGCGTGCATATTTAGCTTCTGCCTTTTTTTTTTTTTTTTTTTTTTTTTAATATAAAAGGACATTCCATATTTTGCTCAAGAAAATTGCTGCCAAAGGTAATTTTCAGTATGGAAAACGTGTGAGTCATAGATATGATCATTACTCTTAACTGTTGGTTTTTCATTGCCAATAGCCTGTCAATCACACAGAATGCAGCCAGTGACAAAAAAGAACTTCTGGCAATACCAGGACCATCATCTCCTCCTCTTCCCAGATGAGGTTTTCATTTAGAAAGAGAGAAAAATAAAGGAAAAGGAACTAACTGACATTTCTATCTTCCACAAGGTACAAGATCAAAAGTGTTTCGCCAAATGGATGAAAATTACTTGTGGAAAAACTCAGACTGAAATTTTCAGACAAGAAGTTATTCTTCTTGTTTTCCCAGACACGCTAACATAGACCAGTTAATGGAATATTTATAGCAATGCTCAACTGGTTAAAGAAAAGAAAGAAGAGAGTCCTCTGTTTAGACCATTTCTGAGCGTCCTGAACATCCGCAAATAGGTAAATAAGAGCTCGGAGACAGAGCTCAGCGCAGAGACCTTCAGCTACCCACACCCACATGAACGGCTCTCTCCTGCCCATATAATATTTTGTGGTCACGGCATCGCCCACACAGCGTGTGCTGCTTATCTGGAAGGCAGGACTCCGGGGAATTAATCTCATCTTCCTCTAAGATCCCTACTAGAAGGGGATGCAGAGAGCAAGAAGAGATCAGGAAGGCAGGAGTTGGAGTTACTGCTGGCACTGCTCATACTAAAGGTCTCCAGCCAAACACAGCCTTAAGGAAAGCAAGTCTGGGAAAGAGACCTCCAACTGTAGTATTTTCCAGTTTACTGCTGGGGATGAACATGAAGACTTAAATGTATAGCTCATGCATGTGGGGGGGCTCGGGAGGAATATTAAAATTAGCCCTACCATGAAGAAAATCTAAATGTTTTTCAAATTATATAGAAAAACACCACTTTAGAAGTGTGGAGTTTTTCTGGTTTTTTCTTTTTTATCTTTCGCTAACACTCACGTTCATCTGTAAGAACAGCCACTCTGGATCTTTTCATCCCTGTTTAGGAAGATAATGTTAAAATGCTCCTTCCTCTGGATGACCACCTGCTTCCTTTGCCTTCTGCATATGCAGTTAATATTCCCTATCCAAACAAGACTGAGAAAACTGACTTATGAATTTACACTATGGTATACAACCCACAAACCAGCAAAGCATATACAAAATTACACTGGATTTATGCCAAAAGAAATGAATGCAGCTCCTCATCTGCCAGGAGAGAGCAAACTTGCCAACAACCAAACCATTCACCAAGATGAAGACCAGTGGGGCACCTACTGGAGGGTAGAGCCCTGTACGGGCGCTTGAACAGTTAAAGTTTTAATGTCCTTAAACCATGCCTTCGCCTAGTCACAGACAATTGCCAGAAAAGCAGCAGCGTTATCCATCATTTTCAGCAAGAGTTCAGTCAACAAAAATTATCTTTGGATTCTTTGCAACTGGAACATCACATAAGAGCAGACATTATAAAGACAGCACTCATGATTAGGTCCTGTAAAAAGACAAGCCAAAATACACCAGCCATCACTGGAGAGAGATTCATGGATCTGAAAACTGAGAAAGCTGTAATCAATTTATAATAAAGATAAAGCAAATGCAGCATTTATTAAAACATACTGTTAACATTTTAAGAACATTTAACATCTAATTTTCAGCTCAAATAAGTAAGAGCCAGACATTTTCCATGTTACAAAATAAATATAGTGAGAGTTTCTTGCACTCAGCCTTACCTACAGAGAGAGCCTCTGAATTGGCTGACAATCAGAAAGACATGAATTACTAGTTTTAAGACCAATTTTATCAACTAATTTTAAAAGCCGTTAAAATCTGTTATGGATTATTCTGCTCTGAGAAAAGCTAAACACACCAGTACAAGCAAGTGTAATCATTCATAAATGACAACGCGCATTTCCAGCTAGTTCACCAGCTAACCGAACAGCCAAACAGCTCCAAGTCACCCAGAGAACCTACCACTTCGGGGGTTTACAACACCTGTGTGGGTACACAGCAACTCCATACCCTGCTGTTTTTACTAAAAATATATATATATATATTTTTTTTTTTTCTCTTATTTCAAACACAACTGAAACTCCGTAAAATTTAAATGCACAGCGAAACACAGTCTCCAAGAGAACCTGCTGGCCTAAGCAGATACACAAAAGCAGCACAAACCAGGATATCTAGGCCACGTACAAGCGACATAACTAGGACTGAAAATACTGTAACAGAAATGGCATTAATTATTATTCTTCTACTTTTGATTATAGACAAGAAAAGGACAGGTCATGACTTACAATTAGCAGGTTAATACGAGCCTCTAAAGATAAATGTACTCATAAAAATACAAGAGCAAAGATGTTTTTTTTCAGGCAGTATAGAAAGAAATTTACGGTTGTTACCCTTCTTCGAGCCTGTACTTCCTGAACTAGGTAAGCAGTAGTACCACCGCCTGCTGGAGATTGTATTAAACATGAAATGAGAACGGTGATCTAAGGGAAGGACAGTTCTTTTCCAGAATAAAATATGTAGACTTGACTGATCTTGAACACAGTTACTATGAATGATCTACTGCAGCCTTAGTGCTAAAATAGAAATTGCTGTATGTTTAGAAAACACTGTATGAAACAAAAATAAAGACTTTGACTCCTTTATTATACACTTAGCTACTTCTAGATTTGTTTTCCAAATTTTCTTACAAATTCTAATACCTAACATCAGCATAAGTCTGACTTAGTGGCACTAGAAGTTTGGGGGTGACGGAAGCAGCGTTATAAACTGGCTTTCAAGACACTGGTTACAGTAATTGAAGCCTCGATGGTCACCAGATAACAAACTGCAAGTGAGTACAACGTTAGGTTTCTGCAAACAGAATTCAAACACACAGCTCTTATAGAGCCATTTGTAAATCATTTCCATCATGCGTATCTGCTTTTCTTGCTTTTCATAATTACCCAACCAGTTACGTACACTTGCCACCACACAGCCATTTCTATAGAAAGGCCAAGGATGCTGCTACTCAGAGCTGGTACTGAATCTTTACTTTCCAAATGCCCTGAGGGGAAGTTAAAGAAACACCACTCTTCGCTTTTTACAAAGAACACAATTTTAAAAGTTATTATTAGGAGCAGATTTCCTGTCTCATACTCCACCCTTCAATATGGAACAAAGAGATTGAGCTAAAGATATGCAAAAATGTACAGTTCCACAAAAAGGAAAAGTTCTGTTTGGAAAGACATTCAGATTCCAAACAGTGTGTTTTTTACGTTTGGAAATGTGTCAGTTAAATAGCATCTGCTGCCAAATAAAGCAGATGGAAGACTGGCTCTTTGCCATCTTACCAACCTTGCCGAGACCTTGCTAGATGTTAGGCTGTTTCATCCTTTTCAAGCTCTGCATCCATCTACAGCTCTTTTCCACCTTGCTTACAGGAAAACTAGGACTCTCCAAACCCACCGTAGACTATTTCTTTTAAAACTACACTACTATGTATTATTTTCCTTACGTAGCAAGACCAGTTGTTTTTGCAACTTTTAAAAATAGTATTACTGGTACTTCAACCTGGTGTAAACTGGTATGCAAATTATTTTAAAACACAATTTAAATTTCTGTCATTTCCAAAGGAAGACGAAAACTTGTCCCCTTTAATCACAAACTGATTAGCCGCTCTCCTCTTCATCCGTTCATTTTGTTGTACTCGCAGAATTAAATACCCCGACTTACAGGAAAAGTTTCCAGGGAGTGCTCTTACTGCTGGATTTTCAAACTCCCAAGCATCTCCAGAGACTGTAACATTCAAAATATTTAAATTCTCAAAACTGGAATCCAAATGAATATATAAGGCTTTTCTGCCCCCTTCTGTTTATTATATGCTTGGTAAATTACTTTCTAAAATATATAGTATGTAACACATGCTTCCACAATCTGGTGCACTGCTTCGAATATATTAAGATTTTGAGTTGCACTAAAATAGAATCCTAACCTCATTTTCATCCATTTTACAGCATTCATGAGGTAAAAACTGTCCACTTCCATTAAACACAATAATTCTTTTCAATAGTTTATTTAGGCAAAAGGAAAAGCATGAGCCATATGAAGGCATCTGTCCTGAACCAAATTTCAAGTCATGCACCCTTTACGTTTATTTCTTGAATGCGATAGCTGGCCATGCTCGCGGAACCACGGAATTAAGCAAACGTTCTGCTTTCCCCAGAATTCGGCTAGTAGAACCTTATGGGATTTGGCAAGGGGGTAAGTTAACCCACATTTTAATATTACTATAATTGGTTTTAAATGTTCTTAGACACTAATTACGCTAGTAAACGTCCCCCTAATCTGTGTATAAAACTCAAAGCCTTTTTGATCCCCATGTACACCTCTCTCTCATTCTCAGACACCCTTACAATTAAAGGATGTTGCTTTCTCAGATGTCTTGGCACAAGGGACAAGCTCTGCGTGCATTCAGTTCTCTCGTTCCCTAGCTTACTGTTGTGAATACCGATATACTGCACCACAAGGGACTTCACACAACTGCGTTTCTGGTTTCGGTGCCGTAGCTTTCACATAAGGTTTTTCTTTACAAAATGAAAATAAAAGGATTCCCTAAGGTCTCAGACACAGGACAAAGATCCTATGTATTAGCTAACTGGGAATAAATAAACTGTTTACCCACATGTGGTTCAGACAAAGCACAAGTTATTTCCGATGCTTTAAACCTTCTAATTTATAGGATTTCACTTTTGTCATGGGCTAAGTGTAACAACAAGGAAAACTTACTGTATGATTAAACAGTAAAATATTAAACCTTGTAACACATCTACAGGACTGAAAACTTTTTCTAAAACTTCAAGGAAGTTTATTACTCAAGACTTTCATTTCAGTGTATATTGCTGAAAAGCTTAGCATTATATTTAAGAATTCAAAATTCCATTTTTCTAAAAGATTATTTCTAGTATTTTAAGCCTCACAGGCACATTTGAAACACTACCACCACAATTAAAAAAATCCAAGCCACACATTTTGCATCCATTTCTCAGACATAAGTTATCAACTGCTACTTGCTAGGCTCTCATTTGAACCACTGGACTATTATAAATGATATTTCATCAGAAGCCATTAACTTACAAAAAATTGGACTTGGGAGAATGAATCAACACAGTTCAAACCTTGGTCAGTTTGAAAAGTTTTATAGATTAAGTTCCATCTCGTCCATGCATGAATTATGGAACTCTCCAAAACACAGATGAAATGTTAAATTGTTATTTTAATTCCACAACTGACCTTGCACTCTCAACCTCACTGCTATCTGGAAGTTATACATTGTTTCTGCATTTATCAAATCCCAACAACAAATTACTAAACACTTGGCTCCTCAATATCTTAGTGCAACAATAATGGAATGTGAAATTCCAGTGAGAACACTGCTACACAAGCTTCTTAAATCCAAGGTGCCATTTCTCCTTAGTCTTGGGTGAATTTAACTCCCAGTAGTGAAGGGAGCAAATGTAACATCTTCACAAAGTGATGGTTTGTAACAAAAAAAAAAAAAATAAAAAAAATCTTCAGTTGCTGATGGTCTGTAACAAAAACTCCAGACTGACAACCAACAGGGCAAGCTTAATTTCAAAATATTTAAGCCTCCAGCACAAATGTCCAAAGCAAGAACTAACACGGTTTGCAGCACCGCTGCTGTAAATCTTAAGTAATACAGCAAATAACAATAAAAATAACAGTCATGAGAGTTCTTAAACTATTTTCAGTATAAAGTTGTATTGATCCTAAGTATAATGAATCGCAGGCATCCACTTCGTTTGAAGCAGGTACTTCTACATGATATGCATGTTTCAATGCAGGTAAAATAAAACGATGTAAATCAGTATTCCTACTGCTATGCAGGACCAGAATCAATCTCAAGACCTTGAGGCTGACAAGTTCTTGTGACAAATTGGGAGACTTTGGAAAGCATTGTTGTGTTTTTCAGGGTATCAAAGATGTCAAGTTTTTTTTTGTTTTTCATACCGCAGCCAAAGAAACTAACATTCCACAGCCCTGGATAAAGAAAGGGGCTGACAGCTAATCGAAGAATTCCTTTATTTGATTAGCTGGGTTTCATAAACTGAATTTTTGAATACAAGACAGAACCATAATTTTCAGATAAGCAAGTCTACTACACCCCAAGAAGGTACTTGGGTTTTTCATCTATCCACTTACACATTTCAAGCCACAACAATTCTTCCAGAATAAAATAGCGCTCATCACTTGCTGGCATTACAAGGTGATATGAAGAAAACCATGTAAAACACACATCAGACATTCAACTTGAAAATGAGAGGGACTGTGCATCCGTGTATGTGCATTTACACACGAATGCATGTGTAAGAAACCCCTTTATCACCTGCTTTGCATAAGGATTTGAAAAAAAGGGAGATGGTAAAACAGAAAAGAGAAGCCCTGAAAGGCATGAAAAGTAACAGCACTGTGAACCAATCGATGCAATTATGAATGGCAGTTCAAATTCCGACTCCTTTAGGCAAACTTCCACTTAACCTGAAATTTTTTATCAAAATACCAAAATTTTGCTTATATTGATGCACTCTTTAAAAAACTTGAGATTTTAAACAAAATTTTTAAATTCATAAGAAGGGGTAATATCCTCTAAAGTAATGAAATTTTAGTTAAGATCTTTACACTTTGTTAATGTTGGCTTTGTTCCCTAATTGTGAGTGTACCTGAAACGAACGTGGTGAAAATAGATCACAGACAGTTGTGCCATGTCCCTTCAACCCCTTCCATGCCCAGACATAAACAGACTGGACTTGCATAAAAGAACTATTCAGAGGAGGGCAGCACAATCATCCTCAATTCTTCACGAAACAAACCCATTAATTTTAAACACAACTCTTATTGGCTGAAGCTACAGACACGACACTTCAACTGGTCATTTAAAATAAATGTTGGCACACAGGTCCATTGATTGATGACAGAAAATGACAGGGAAAGGTTGTTAATTTATTGATACCACAGGGTCCAGTCCAAAACAATGACAAAAGTTCATCTGTGGTTTTGTCCGCCGCTCCCAGACTTAAAGGCTTGCACTAAAGACGCTGCTGGATGAGGCCCCAGAAAAAGGCTCTGACATAAGAGACACTGAAGGATAAATAAACCTGGCTTGCTTATAGGAAGTGACAATTTCTGAAAACCAAAGCTGCTCCAAATAAAACCTTTAGAATACATTCTGATTAACACCCCAAATTGCTGACCGTGTTTTCAAGACATTATCTGTAATGCTCCACTCCCTCTCACCCCCCAAAACATGGTTTAATTTTACATCTTTCACTGAGCTGCCTGCTGTGTTGTCTTGAGGACTGAATCGGCTTCCAGGGAAATATTTTTTCAGGCCTAGAGTTCAGTGCATGAGATCAGGCTCACAGCAGGCAGAGTAATGTACCTGCAACTTGAAAATAAACCATATACCATACATCTTTCAGGGTACCATATTCCTCAATACATGCTTTGTTTCAAACTGGCTACTTAAAAAAAAGAAATCTGCCTGCAAATTGAGGGTCTTTGAACCTGAAGAGGGTGTATTTCCAGGAAGGGACAGCTAGCTCTTAACTTCAGTTAAAGACAGTAATAATCCTGAAGGTTTGCAATGTTGATTTATCACTGAATTAAAAAAAAAGAAAAAAGATACCTATAAATTAAACTTGGATAGTGGTTTACATCACCTAATGAGTATCAACTGCAGCAAACATGGGAAAGAGGTTAACTATATACACCAGAGACTCAATGGCCACTATTTAGCGATAAGAACTGAAGAATTACTGTTCCTTTTAAAAGCCTGGATTAGCATAGTAGGATAGTTTATTATAACCTATAAAAATCCTTAGGTATAAAAATGCAACAAAAATGAAAACGCTATTCGATACCTGATAACATGAAATTAGGTTGGTCAAGGGGTTTGTAACTCACCAGAAAAAAAATACATATAACAAAACCAGGATTCTAGTTATTTTCTTCTTTATACCAATACCTTGATTGTATTTCTTTAGGTTTGTTTGGGTTTTTCCCTAAAGCCTTTATGCAGGAGCAACAATAGGTTTTGCTAAATCTAGAAGAACAGTCATCCTACAATTCTTTCCACCCCACATCCCCCTGCTTTACAACTTCATTTAAAATCATCTCCAGTTTTCAGTTTTGCATTATTTGACTACAAACCCACTTGTAAACAAAGAAACAATCACACACCAGAAACACAGATCTGGAACTTGGGAAATCTGGAGCCAAAAGGCTTGCCAACTGGCACACCACAGACAAAGTGGATGAACAAAGCCTGTTCTTCAAAACCTATTGCATACACCCTGTTGATTAAAGTTCATGGTAAAACAAACATATTAATGATCTACACCTACAAAAATAAAGCAAGTCTGGACATCCCATCTGGTACACAATTGCATCAAGCCTTCTCTTTTGCATGTAAAAAAACCTTGGTTTATATCTTAAGACAAAAAAAGACAAACGCTGTTTTCTAAAACAAGCTGGTTGAACCTACCAACACCACAACGAACTGCAGACAAGACGATCTGAAGCACCTCCATTTTAATAAGCTAATGTCCAACCCACTAATGAGTCTTGTTCAAGGGCTTGTTAGTCTTGTCTTTGCAAAGTAACTGAGTCCATTAAACACTGCAATTCCATTTAACTCTCCATTTCCCATTAAAGACAAAAAGATGTGCAATTCTAGCTCTAAACTTGGTCATCAGCATCCTTCATCGGCTGGCATATGGTACAGAACCAGATGTATGTGGTCTGTATTTCAGCTTTACCATAACAAAGGCTCAGGGAAAATGTCTGGAGAAAAACTCCATTTACCTATGAATTTCCGTATTTCATCAGAAACACTTTTATTGTTAAGTATGAAGAGAATATAAATTTTAAATTTAAATCCTCTCCAAAATGAATACGTTTTGAAAACTGCTTTCAATTGCAGCTATTTACCCAACAAAAATTTCCAAAATAACAGAGCAGAATTGTACAATGTAGTATTTGCAGAAAATACCCAGAAAAACAAATGATGGAGAGTTCTGTGAAACCAAATTCCTATGTTATCTGAAGCAATCAACCTTAACCATTTATACTTGGGCTTACCCATTCAGAAAAATGATTGATGGAAAGGCGTTGA
>NW_009259498.1:524729-538975 GCF_000687185.1 Egretta garzetta
TTTCTTCAAAACATGGATAAAAGATTTTAGTCGCACTGTCATGCTGTGTATCATCAATTTATAAATATCTCAAGACCCGGGCACATGCTAAATTTCAAACTTATCATTTAAGGCTGCCATACTGACAGGCCATCAGGCGTTGCACCAATTCTCCTATCCAAGAAACTTTCAGCAGCTACTGGAATTTTTGACCAGCATGGTACCTCATAAAGAAAAGAAATTAGCGGTTTTTAATAGCCATACTGCCAGGAAACGTTGCAGACAGAGGAAGAGAGACAATCTCTTCCTGGATGGAAAAGCAGGGCTGTACTAACGCTGCAGAAAGCTGGACAAAGCTCAGAACACTGGGACAATACATATACTCCCATTACTAATTTATTACATTATTTTGCTACTGTTCTTGGCTCTTTTCAAGCTCCATATAGTTCAACACGCCCCTGTGCAATCTAAGGATTTTTGCCATCCATTCCATTAGTTCTGAAACCTTCTGACAGTCTTTCTTCTGAGAAAGAAATTTTTAAAACTATTAACGCTCTGTCTTTATAGGTAATCCTGACAGCTACGTATTTTTAAGCAGCAGCCACTGAGCATTAAGAAAATACTTTCTAAAAACTCTTCTTTATTTTTTTCCCCCCTCAAAGAAAATGAAATTTAACATCACGCTGTTTACTTTGCACTTTTATCACCAAATCTGACAAAAAGAGAGGTCTGAGAGACATTAAACACCCATTAACATCTGAGGCTGGGCTAAGGACAAGCCCAAATGCTACACCCCACTAATTGAAAGTCAGAAAGGTCTCATCTGTTACCCCACAGCAGCTAGCTCCAGCAGTCTCATATGCTACCATCATGGGAACAGCATGGAAGAACTCAAAATCCCACAGCAGGAAGCATCATGGACCATACTGGCAACACGGGACTCGTCCAGTGAAAAGGTAGAGGACATAGGACAAAAACCTACGTGAAACTACGCTTGTTAACTTCTGCTTTTCACGTGATTATTTATTGAAATACAACAGCTACAAGTCCTTCCATATTGTTTAAGACCTGTTGCTGTTTCCCCCAAAACAGTTTACATCTCACAAATTCAGAATGCCTTCCTTTCAAAAGTAGTATTCTGTTAGTTTTTACTGTAGCTTAAACTTCTTACTTGGAGATCTAAAAGTTAGCCTATTGTTCCTCTGTATCTAAATTGTTCATACAAATTATTCATTACACAGCACCACGTACCCTTTATTTTCTTCCTTATCTGCACTGCAATTAGCTAGGATATAATGAAATACCCTAACAGCATATCAGAGTAGACAATATGAACAAAAGATTCAAGAACACAATCCAGCTTTCATGAAGATGTACTTACACAAAATATCAAGAGCAGCAGACAGTACTATAATTTCTGAATTCAGCATTTCGTAGTTTTCCAAGAAACATCAGCAAGCCTTCAAAAAATCACATACCCAGAAAAAGCTGTTGGAAGATTTCCACACATATCATTCCTCGTGTGTTTAATAAAGAGACAGAAAGCAGAATGAGACTCTAAAATGCACTGCATTTCTGTCCTGGGAGCTAATAACACGGGGTGGTTCCTGATTTATCGCAATTCTCCTTCAAAACGTCTGCTTCATTTCCCTAATAAGAATTTTTAAAACTTGGAAACAACAGTTTGGCACCAAAAAAAGGTATGAGTTACCCCAATAAATCAATGTGTTAAGTTTACTAGAAGAGACAACTTATTATTGAACGGAAATCTGACAACCGTTACAAAGCGAGACT
This sequence comes from Egretta garzetta, assembly GCF_000687185.1. Classification (NCBI taxonomy): domain Eukaryota; kingdom Metazoa; phylum Chordata; class Aves; order Pelecaniformes; family Ardeidae; genus Egretta; species Egretta garzetta. Next base: position 526,503 of record NW_009259498.1, read on the forward strand.
CCTGTCTCCCTCATGCAGCGATGTGGACAGATTATCACTGCGGCTTATAAACAGCCAGTGCACAGTGCTGCACACAGCATAAAATTCCACATCATAGGCAAGGCAGGCCATGGTGCATAGCTGTGAATTCACCTGGTATGCTGTAACTACACAATTCCATCACGAGCTGACACAGAAGAAAGCTCCTCTGTCCAAGCTCTCCTCGTTTTCATCGCATGATGACCTAAGCATATTTCAAACTGACAAGTCTTAGGGAATTCATTTAATTTTAAAAGCACAAATAGCACAAAGCAATCAAACTGCGTGAATTTATACTGCACAGTTCACGCACTTTACTGTGTGCGTTGCTGTAAAATAAATTTTGATTATGTTACATCTGCACCAAATTAATGCAAGTAACTAAAGTACCAGAAAAACTGTAAACAAAATTCACTACAGAGTGGAAGAGAAGAGATAACAAATCCTAAGGTATTCACCAACAAACAAACAAGAGGCTGCTTTACTGGCAGTGTAGCACCATCTGGTTGACATGCTTTTGCTAACTATGCTGGTTTTGTTAGAGCGGCAAACCCGGTATTGCTGTAATGGCAGAAGGAGGAGAAGGATGTGGAAGAATCTCATTCAGATGCAGAATCTGAAAATCACTATCCAAAATACTCGCTCCTGGTGGCAGCTCCCCACTCCCATCTGCAATGTAAGGGGAAGAGGGAACGATCCAGAGAGCAGATAGAACAGAACAGTCCATGCAGGCTTTAATTGGAAGTAATCAACAAGTGATAAAGGTTTTTCTGAATGAGAGACAGGGAAGTCAAGTGAAACATTCTATCACTGTGAAATTGAAGCATTAGTAACGCCAAATTAAATATATACACCCTAACCATTTTCTTTTGAGTCATATAGGCCACAGACAGCTAAAAGAACAAAAAGCCCTCAGTGCTTTACTGGCAAGATGCATCTGATAATGTGCAACTTCATATCAACACGAACAAATATTTGGGGCAGAGAATCTTGCAGTCTTCCAGGCTTCTATCAGACTGTCTGAGAAGCTGTCATCATAAATTTGTACACCCAAAACAAAATATTATAAACACCAAGAGCTCAGCATTAACACACAGGACAGATTTCCAATGGTTACAGATCTTAAAAAAAAAAAAAAAAACACAAACAAAAAACCAGACAAAAAGACCCCAAACCAACCTCAGGTCTGACAAATCCCCTAAGAAACTCAAAACAGTACAATTTACAGAGGAAAGCATTCACTGAGCATGAATTAATAGAGTCCCAAAGGGGCCATGTATTTCTGAAAATGTTTCTGAAGTCTTTTGTGCACAGACCGCCATAAGAAGTTCAGCTTATACACAAGAGCTTGAAGATCTCTAATATAATGACAAAAAAATTAATTACAGATTTAAAGGTGGTTCATTGAGAAATAACTATTGATAAAGACTGTTCAGTGAAAACACTGGTGTAATATTCTAGTTACTTGCTCTATGGTCCAAATAGTTATTCCATGTACTTTATTTCTTTCAATAAAGAATTCAGACATAATTGATCTTTTCAACGTATGTGTTTGAAGGCTTCCCATTCAAAGGTAAATGTAGACACAGTGCCTATTTTAAAGAAAAATTAAATGTAACACGGGAAAAAGGAGGATGTCCAATGGTCAGGATGTTCACCACAACCACAAGAACAAAGACCAATAAAGGAATTCTGAACCGGGGCCCAAACATTGTATTTGAACATCTTAAATGGAAAGTTTGGAGAACTTTGAGGATATCAGCTGTTCCTAGCTGGACAGGTGACTGCTACAGCAAAAGGCACAGAGTGTACTCAAATTTACACTGAAAATAAAAAGGACATTTGATCTTTGAAATCGGAGATCAAGCAACACATTGGGTTCTGTATCATTCTAGATTTTTAAGTACAAATAAGGTATCCTTTAAAAAGGCTAGACTATGTTCATCAGAAGTCATCACGCTCAACGAACAACAGTGAGGTAACAGGCTGCAATATGCAACAGGTACAGCTACGTCAGCAGAGTGTATCCCTCTTAGGTGAAAATCCCCAACTCTGACCCTTACAGTAGTAAGGTTATACTCCATCCTGTTTCATAAATGATTGAACTGAAAGGTATCATAATAAAATGCGATTACGACCTTGACATAAATTCTTAAACTTAGCATACCTATTATAAAAATAGCAATACTGAAAGTAAGAAAAAAATAAACCCAGCAGGGAGCAAGTAGCGGCCTGGCAGAAAAAGGGTAATGTTTGCGGTAGTTTTGGTTTTTTTTTCCCCTTACCTCACATGGATGGGTCCCGCAACATAAAGCAAGGAACTAATTTTTTCTATAGAGCTCTAGAGTAGTGCACTTGAAACACTGCACTGAGTATAACATACCAAAAACATATTTAAAATAATTTTCAGATAATGAGAAAGTTCAGAGAGTGATGAAAAAGATTAGAAGATGGAAAAACAGACTAACAGACTGACAAAAGATAAATTTCCTATATCTTGACTAGAATGGTATGACACGTGAAATTTGCCTATACAACTTTGTAATGGAGAATAAAAAGTAGTTATTTAGAGAAGTATTAAGCTTTTCCTAGCTATAAAGTATGAATGAGGAGGGAAAAGTTGTTAGACAAAAGAGTCTTTTGATAAGCATATTTCTCTGGCTGGAATCATCTCCACAGTAAAATGACAGGCACATCAAGATTTAGATATTTAAAACCATATTAGGCAACACATACATAGAAGTACTGCAGGTCAAACCTGCTCTTTCATCAAAGTGGATTAGGTTATTTAACAGATTTTCCATCTCTAACTTGTAACCCCAAAATAGCACAGATATTATTCTAGCAAGAGTCTTTAGAAAACAAGCACATAAAACAAACTCCATTGTATTTCTGGGGAGTAAAAGTCAAATGAGAAGCAATTAGAATGATGATGAACTCATTAACTCAAAACAGCCACATAAATAAAGTAAAGCAAGTCTAAAAAACCTGTCTAAAATAGCTGATGAGACTTTTCCAGAGGACGAATGAATCAGACTGGTTTAAGTCAAAATGAAATGTGGAAATAGTTGCAAACTGTCCACGGACCAGTGTCTCATTCTAAGTAACATCATGAAACTGGTACAAAAATTACCTTCGAGATAAATGAATTCTACATTCATAAGCAGCATACCAGGCTCTTGACAGCTATACAGAAAGCTGCAGAGCCTGATGCCAAAGAAATGGATTTACGTTATTTTAAAAAGCACGTTGATGAGTAATCTGTTCTTTTCTTACCATCGTACTTTATTGCATGTCTGCGTAGCACCAAGAGGAGAACCTGCCACCATGGGGACTTGGATGGGGCTATGCTGTTTGTTCATGACAAGATCCAACTTCTCTTCCAGTGATTTACAGGTAGCCTCTAGTGCCAGCAACTTTGCCTCAATGCTGTCCAACCGCAGGCATATTGTCTGATTAATGGAATACAGGAATGACTAGAAAGGGGAGAATGCAAAAGAAACTGATTTTAAAGACTTAGGCATTTATCTTCAGCAACATACACATAAGGAAGCTCCAGATAAATGTGACAGGAAAACAATTCTAAAGGAACTAGCGGCGTGCCTAGTGACAAAATTCAGCCACGTACAAAACTGATGACATCCAGGAGCATTTTAGCATTCTCAAATTCTTCCAGATCTTTATTTAGAAGCCAAAAACATCCACGCCAAACACATTTTCAACTAAGCACTTTGTTAGTATGATTTCATACACCACAAAATCATTTAAAATGACATGCCAAAGCCTTTCATTTGATACATGTAAAAACAAAAAGATTATAAATCTATGAACGCATCCTCCTGGATAAAGTTAAATAAGATTTTTTCCTGCCCAAACAGATAAATTCAGATGATTACAGTGGAAATTATATCAACACAAATAACCTCAGAGACGATTAATGCCACTCACTTAAGTTTTCTCCTGAACAGCAAATCAAGAAAAGCAAATAAATAAAATCTGTTTTCCTAAGCAATTTTGTTCAAAAGAAAGCATATTCTGCTTGCTTTCTCTTGGGAAAAATAGGCCATTAAAGGGTAATGTTACACACATTCTCCTCTGCAAACAGCAATTGTGCCATCTTGTGGCCCTCCATTACAATCCACACACCGAATCAAGCTGGTTTACAGCGCGGCTTCCCCAGTGCTCTTTCAATGCAGAGCTTCAGTTTCTGCGACCATTTCAGAAACACAGAATCACATACTATTTAACGTGTGGGGGAGTAAAAGACTACTCATATACTTATGTTCCAAGACAAAAAACAAAACAAAACAAAACCCAAACCACACACACCCGAACTACTAAAAACCTAAAGCACACTCATGAGAACAGCAGGGGAAGTTCTACAAGTACAGAAAAGGCTGAATCAAATACGGCTTAACTACTATGAGAACGACATTAGCTTCAAATAATAATTTAAAACATGCTGAAACAGTCTACAAATTGTAATACAAACACATTCTCAAGTTTATCTTTTAGGTCAACTTCATTGACTTTATCAAAAATGTACCAATAGTGATGTTTGAGTCACTGGAATTAATTCTGATGACATTTTGTATCGTATATAAAATTCTTGCTACTGATTTGACACTGGAAGATTAGCCAATCATCCACATTTTAAAATTTATCCAAAAAAAATGTACAAACATTTACAGGAAGGCTATGAATAATTCCAATATTATGTATAAACAGTTTCTTTTACATTCTTTTATTTTAATATATTTCCCCAAGAAAGCTGACTTAATTGGTATTACGAATAAAACCAGAAAAAGGCATTATCGTAACCTTAATAGAGGGATCCTGGCAGTTAATTTCTATACGCTGACGTTTCAGAGCAGGCTCTACATCATCATCTGTCACTTCATGATTCTCCAACACAACTGCGAAGAAAAATGAGCATTGCCGTAGTTTAGAATACAAGAGGACAAGGTTCAAATTAAAATATATTAAATCGGTAAAACAAAAAAATATAAAAGACATTTCATTAACATATTGGATGTATTCTTTTACACTTACTTGGGTTTTCTCTTAAATATGTGACAATGGTTTAATGCTTCCCAAAAAACATTTATCCAAATCTAAGACTCTGTTTCAAATGCACTGAGGATGTAACATTCAAGCATCACCATGGAATTTTTAATTAGGAACTTACCACAAGGTAGCAGAGTTGCCACATGAGCTGTTCTGCTTTGACAGATGCTACAGGCTTCTGAACCCTCATGTTTATACAAAGCCTTAAGAAGTACTAATGAAGTTCTGTACAAAGTCAGGATTGCACCCACTACTCAGTGTAGTTGCGGGTTATTTTCCCCCAGTATAGATGAACAAAATCCTGCAAGCTTTCCAAAATAAATACATATGCAGACCTATAGGTTCTAATAGCCTTTCATCTGAAGGTAAACATTTTGAAGAAAACAGTAACGAAAAAGAATTTAGAACTGGAAGGCCTGGCTGCTAAAATCAAGGGGTAGAGCCCTGAACAGCCTCATGGTCAGAGCATCACCCAAGATCTGACCAGGTTTGAGTTCCTTTACCAAACTGAGGAAAGCAAGACTTGTTTAAGGTTGACCATACCCCAGCTGATAACCCTGAACGCCAAGCTACCAGCCAGGCTAGGACAGACAGGTCCCAGCTTGTCCTCCAACTCTTTGGGAACATTTCTGAAGTAACTTTTTCTTTCTGCATCAGAAAAAATGGGGGGGTTTATATGTGTTTCTATTTTCCATAACTGCAGCTACTGTTCTTTCAGTCACTTACTCAAACGTAATGGCAGCATAGGATTGATGCCTGTAGCTGATCTCAACACATTTTTGCTTAGTAGGTCAATTCTAAGCGAGGGATATCACAGTATTTGCTTTCAGAAGTGTTTTTCAATGTTACTGTCATTTTCCCATACATACAAAGAATTTTAATAATGTAAGCAAGAAACTATTTTACAATTAAAACAACAATTCATTATAGGTGGGTCACAGCTCTCATTTGAGGGAGAGCTTAAAACATGTATTTGGTCTGGAGAAAACCAAAAGAATGCAGGAGGCCATATTTCATTCAGTTTTCAGCACTAGTCTACCTCTGCACAAAAAAAGCCCCAGGCAATAAAGCCTTCAAAAGAAAAGTAAAATAAAAGAATAACCTGATCTAAAGGGTATTGAAGATATCCAAGTTAAGCTATTGAAAACTTGGTATGTAGTTTTAACGAGAGCCTCTCAGAAAAAAAAATCTGCAGCATTGCTTTATATTTTTAAGAAAAGCTCAGCAGTGATTTCCACCTTGTTAATGGGCAGTACTAGAAATTATCTTTCTTGTGCCATCACTACCATCTCTACTGTACCTGGATTATCTGGAGTCAAGTCTTCAACAGCAATCTGAACAACATCTGCCAAATCCTGTTCTGACATCATTCAGAACCAGGCAGCAATATCCAGTCAAACACCACTGCAGGCCCCCAAATCAGTAATTTTACAAGTCATGCAATCCTGAAAAACAGCAGCAAGAAAGGCATTAATACAGATATACTTGATATAGCAGTACAGCATTTATTTTTTCATTCTTCCTCTATAAAAGGAGATGCCGTTCCTAACAGAAGTGACCAAACCACAAAGTGATCGCCCAGTGGTATCAACCGCTACTTTATTTGATAGCCTCGTCAAAGAGCCAAGGACAGAACTGCCTCCATCACCTCTGTGAGTAATCTTTCCACACTAGGACTGAGACAAGAGCTCAAGCTTTCCTTGCTGATCCACCTTTCTGCGTTTTCCCAATGGATAAAGAAAAGATTTAGCTTCAGGGATTTGGCAGCTCATCAGTATAAAATACAAAATAAAATGTTTTCTTTTACACTGATTTTTTGTTTCAGAAGTTTTAAGACCACGCGAGACCATTCCTAAATTGCAGGGGTTTAATTTACAAATTATTACTTAGCTCTTGGAAGAGATCAGACTTTAGTATTGAGTCTTGATGTCGCAAAAGCATATGAAGCTCCCAAGCCACATCAGATTTGCAATTACTGCATTCTGTAACGACCTATATACGCACAAGATCCTTACATATATGAATTTTAACAGGCTTCTAAAATCTTCATAAACATTCAGTGAGAACATGGAGCTTCCTTGCAGCTAATTACAACTAGACTTGACGCAAAACTTGATTTTTTTTTTCCTGGCTATTGAACTTGCCTTATTTTTCTACAGCTCAGTTCTGATGAAACTATTCTAGAATATGGTCCCAATTTTAAAGCCAAAATATTTCTCAGCCCTTGTCCCTTGGAATTCTCTGTCAAGGTTATTTATTAGTGTTTTAAGAGAAACCTTCAGCCTGTAAAATTGAATTAAAATCGCTGGAACCATTCATATTTGTGCTTTCCCACAGTTTATAAAAGGATGGACAAGGAATACCAAGAGATCAGCCGATTTTTTTCCTTTTTAACCTGAAGCAAAAAACACTAGAGAGATAATTTGAGGTTTACCAATGGAAATGGTAATTCATCCCTTAACGCTGACACTGAATCAAATCCAAATGAGCACAAGAAAGCCATTAAGCCAGACAGGTGGAGTACAAATTTTTGAAGAGAGCAACGCAACCCACAGAAGAACTTTGAGCCTGAGCAACCGCTGCGCGCTGTGAAAGCCCATGGCAAAAGGAGGACTCCCCACGTATCAGAATTGTTTACTCAAAATACCAGCACTGCCAATACTGAGTCATTTGAAATTCTGATCGTGGTGAAAAAACTGTTGGGACAGCACAGACTGTGGCAGCACGCCCAAAAAAACCTGGCAATACATGAGTGCATATGGATGCCATTTTGGCAAATTTTATTTGCCATTTCTGAGAAATCCTGGTAACCAGCCAGGCTTAACATAATAAAACAGCTGTGCTACAGTTACTGTTTCATAATGTTACATACCGCTAAGTAATATTAAGAACCCTGCCCTCAACTTGAAGGAAGACACCCGCCACTCCAAACACTAAAAAAGGACAAACCAGAGCCCAACTTTTAAACTTTGCCTGTTTACACAATTCCCGATTTCACCGATACTTCACGTGTTGCATTTAAACAAGTTACAGCTACAAATGCATCAATATTTTACAAAATATTCCAAAGGATTTGCAATGCTTTTGTTTAAATCCACTTCACGTGATGCACATTTAGCCTTCCAAAATTCATTATTTCAAGAAAAACAAACAAAAATCACTGGCATTAAACCTTTCTTCAACACAAACAAAAAATAATTTCACACTTCTGACATCTGTTCTCCACCTCACAGGGGTCATCGTCTGAAAGTATCCAACCTCACATCAGAAAAGCACCACCAAAATATTCTGTCACGGAGTCTTTAAACAAGAGCACAACGACCAAGCTATGACTGGCAGAACAGCTACTACACACACAGGGCAATGTGTGTGCATAACATTAGTATTTATTTCCATTTAAACAAATTTTATTACAATTTCAGTAAGTCAGACACAGCTCACAGGCAATTAGCCAACATCCTGAGAGAACATATTTTTGCCTTCTCAACAGGCAGAACAAAACATACTTCTGTCACCAGAGGCAGTGAGCTCCTGTACCAAAACATAAGGGGAAAACAAATATATTTGTAATTAACACTAGACGTGCGGATTAGGAAAGCAATGCCCAAGTAAACTACACTGGGTACTGCCACCACAGCAGCTACCACAACTTGAATAAAATGCCCCTCTTCCAAATTCAGAATTTTAATTTATAATAGAAAATTTTAGCAGTGGTCTAACCTTGCTTTCGGAACAAACGGTAAAAGCCGGATAAAATTTAACAGGATTAGAGGAGTTAGATTAGTTTGTCAGCTATAAAAAGCCTCAGTCAACAAATTCAGAATAACTTCGCCAATATAGTTTCCACATATATCACTCAGTGAAGTATTTACCAGCACTTCCTTGTGTAAAACACTTATTTTCTTCAAATTTGCTATTATGTTCCCAGCCTTCTATTCTTTTTTCACCCCCCTCTTTCCTTCCTTCTGGCTGAAACCCTAGTCCCTATTAATTCTAAATTAATTATATGTACATTGGCATTAAGAAACCAATGCTGAAATATTACCTGGAACAAATATTAAGCTATAGGAAAGAAGTATTAACACAAAGCCAGGAAGCCAAGGATAAACTACAACAGGGACATGAAGTGTGGCCACTTTTTCCTCCCCGAACTAGCACGTGGAAGTTGGATCAACAGAGCAATACTTTATAGTCAGTTTGGCATTATCTGGGGGAGAGGTATGGGAAGAGAGCTTATACCAGACAACGGAAAATATCTCATTAACACATAGCCTACAGGAGGCCTTGGCCAGCCAAAGTCAAACTGCCTCCAGCTGAGCTCTTTCAGTGGATGTACACTGCACTCATCACTTCTCCCAGCAGGCTTTTTGGGGGGTTGGAAGAGACTGCTTCAACTCCCACCCAACGCAAAAACTGAAAACCAGGTTACGGTGTGTATCAGAGGGATTTCCTCCCACCTCCACCCCCCACTTCAGCCCTGGGTGCCTTCAAATCCCAGTTACCACAAATGTTTCCAACCCTTCAGACCTCTTGCATCATGTAAGACAGTTCCCAGATCAGCTCTTTCACTGTCCACCCTTTCCCCACCCCAGGCCAGACACTACTTTGGTAATCCTTGCCTAATAAACACACCAGAAACCCATTCCCGTTGTAGAAAGCAGCACAAATTAAAAATTGTCTCACATTCTAATCACAGCGAATAATGGAAACAATCACACGTAGCAAACATACTGCATTAGTTCCCTCTGAGCTCCCAGAGGAAAAAAATATTCCTTCAAAATTTGAGAAAACAGTCCTGAGATTCCAAGACAGAGCAAGCATCAATATTGACTAACAGAAATAAATCCTCTAATAATAAATATAGTCTATTTCATCACCCATCAAAACTTAAAAATATTAATTTCCCTATTTACGTATTATGAGTTGAAAGTGAAGAGAAACACTCCTCCCTGTTCTTGGCTTTCCATATTCAGAAACAAAGCCAAAAAGGGGAGCAAAAAGTCTTGAGCATTCCTACAACCACTTGCTGGGAGGTGGCTTTAGTAGTGGAACCCTCAGAAAAAATAATCAGAGACAAGTAAAGGTATACATTTAAAGCAGGTTAGATAAAGTGTGCTAAATTAAAGAAGCATTTGTTTAATTAATTAATATTTGTAAGCAACTAAATTAAATTCACCTGAATTCCAGATTAGTTTTTCCACACGAGTTTAATGCAATTTAATTAATCTATTTTAAAACATTAATTCAGAATAATTCTTCTGAGCAGTCCCTTGTAAACAAACCTATTTACTGAACTACCTGATGGCTTTACAAAGTCACGGGGCATCATTCCAAAGTGTATAATCAAAAACATCCATCGCCTTGTTAACATACAAAAACATGCAAAAAACACAAATCTTCTCTCTCATACTAATTAGTGAGGGTAAACACTGTATTAAAAAAACCAAACCAAAACAAACACAACTCTTTCCAAAGCTCTAGTCTAAGAGTGTTTAATTAAACTTCTCTTATTGGAGCAGCTAATAATTTCCCTGGCTAATATTTCTCAGTGCTATTGATAAATTAAAAGCTTCTCTTGTACTTCATTTTGCACTGTGACAAAAATTTACTTCTGATTGTCTGAAAAAAGCTGAAGGATGCCATTTTACTTTCCCCAACCCAAAAGCACCAAATGCTTTTCTTCTTCATTTCACTTTTCCTTTAAATCAATTAAGGCCAATTTTCAAATATGTCATTTCTGTTACAAATACATATTCTTCTTTATACAAGCGCTATTTCAGCCCATTTTTCTGAGCCGAATATCTACCATGAATGGGACAAAGAAAGGTCCTTATCTTGTGAAGAGCTGTGATTTGCTGACACTTATAAAAGTTTTCTGAAACAGCAAACCAGCCAGACCACAGCAAACCAGCCAGACCACAAGCCTAAGGATACGAATGTATTTCATACACGCATGCAAGCGTATTCATCCTCTGTGCGGACAACCCTGTGCAGAAATAAGATGACCTTATGCTGCAAAGGGATTATAGTTTAAAGATCATCTTCCCTCTGAAAGTGATGATCCAGAGAGGACATAAGACTCATTAACTCCGCTGCTTTAGTGAAGTCCGTTCAACTTCCCCGAGTACTTGTCCCTTCAGGGAAACAGCCCAGAGGACCCCTGAGCTTTAAGTCTCTGTGCAAAGAATAATCCACACCAAGAATGCCTTTGTGCAGTTCAGTTTAATCCACTCTGGAAGGAAATTATGCAGAAACCAGCAAAAAGGCACTCCAAGTACAAAACAAAATTTTTCACGCGATAGTATTCACAAAGCATATCCAGCACACTCAGGTTGTAACCTCGGCTAATCTGGCAACAGGTCTCCTGCACGGGGAAGTCTGTCGTGTCTTCACAGAAACAATCTCTAGGAGTGGTTCCATGGAAAGAACTGGGAAATGTTAATATAATCTGATACATGAAGTTATTCACGGGTATTACAAGGTTCCAAAGCTGACAATGCTCTTTAGGTCTTGCTCTGTGACTTGCAACATTTTTACAATCCCAAAGTCTGGCTTTTTCTCTAAGATAAAGTCACTTTAGTCGGCAGGTGGAACAGAGACTTTCTACGCTAATTAATAACGCCCCGGCAAGCCACACCAGTGCAAATGTTAATGCACTGTAACGGATGAGGAGTAACATAATAAAAAGAAACAATCAAATAGTATGCAGGGTTAAATGCACTGTAAATACAAGAGCTACCACCCTCCCTCATGCACCAACTCTCAGAAGCTGCAATCTATCAGAATATGAAGTTGAAAATTAATTTCAGGGGGAGGATGGGAAAAAAAAAAATCAGAGTTTATGGGGTTTAGTCATAATAAAGAAGTGTAAAGGAAAAGATTCTAATCTTTCTTAGCATGTTTGTTTAGCTTTCATCCTTAATTCTCAATCCACCTTAAAATGCAAGCAAACACACTTGTGTTTTAAGTAAATTTCATAGTAAAACTCCACAAGCATTTCAGTTTAACTATTTAAAAAAATTAATGTAACTACAGGTATCTTTGGTTCAGCCAAGCATCAGGAAAAAAAAAAAGTCTATCCTCCCCAAACATGACAGAAACATTCCTTATCTGTGAAAGCATGGACACCAGCCATAACATTCTGGAGATAGGTATATAAAATAAATATCACTCACAGAGATGCTATGCTGATGGAGTTCAGTACAAGTTCTTAAAATACAGATAGCAACAACAACAACAACAAAAAAGAAACAGCTGCTCCAAGAATAAAAGGATCTTGGAGTACAAAATCATGCAGGGAGGCAGAAATTCTCAAGTATTGCTACAAAAGCTCACATTGTTATTATTGTTTTGCTTCTAAAAGTACTTTCAGCCACCCGTCCCCAGCG
>NW_009259498.1:539017-547133 GCF_000687185.1 Egretta garzetta
CTTGGATGCCTTTTCCTAACTCTTCTAACACGGTGCCATTGGCCACAAGCCTAACACAATGTACAACAAACTAAAACCGAAATAGCACTGCCCTGCTTTCCAGCGTGCTCGTACCAGCTCAACACGTTCTGGCACAAGGGACGACAGCCTTGAGCGTGCGGCCACACGCACCAGCAACTGAAGCACCGCTTCCCTGTGGGCCCTGTATAAGCACTCCAGTTGCTGTCATGCGCCAACACCCACGCTGCCACATCTTTGGTATAATTACTCCCAAGTGACCTAGGAAGGATGTATTAATACCTATTACAACTACGCTTTCAGGTGCTTAGACGTGCAAAAAAGTCTGAATTTAATTTTACAGACGTATAAACCCATTGAACTTCTGAGACTACACATATGGACTGGATGTACGTAAGCGTTTGCAGATTCTGCGCCTTCAGGCAGAGGTCAGTTTTCTGCATCATGGTATAATTATTCAGGACATAAGTCATAAATGCTAAGCAGGATTCGTACATATGGCTGAAAACCAGCAAATACAAAACAAGAACTACCCAGACAGCAAATGCAGTATGTGGAACCAGATGTAGTCATGTTGTTTTATTGTTTTCATCCACTAGATGGAGAATCTTTACGGCTAACAGCTCAAAAAACCCCTGCAAGTACTTAAATTCAAAGAACAAACTTCCAGAATTAGTTTTATATTATTCATGTAAAAGTGTCTCCCAGCCTCAGAGAACTTCTACCCATGATTAGAATTTTTTTGAGACAGGTAGTCCAGACGTCCTTTGAATTTTGGGTAGCTGTAACCTAATTTGAAGTTACTACTCTTTTTTTTTTTTTTTTTAAAACCTCTTAATCTATTTTTCTGTGATACTTCATACCGACTTTAGGAATTTCAAATCACTGTCTAACACAATCACAATTATTTGGGGCAGATCTTAGATCTTTACAAAAACTGTTACACTGATAAAAGTATTTTGCTTTTGTGCCTCAGTAAATCCCAAAACATCCCAGAGATGTTGGGAACGGACATATTTTTGGGGATGTTATCAGCATGACTTGAATGCTTGCAGAGTGTACTCCAATTAATAAATAAAGGCGGCTCCACAATGTCAGATTCAAAGCATACCTTAAAACATGGCACCAAACTCACTGTGCCTCCATCTTCACATAGAGACAGTCGTACCCCTGGGCCTTTCTACACCAGAAACTATCCTCTGAAAGAGAGAATAAGTTTGGGCCTGTGCATTTCCTATTCAGGAGTATTTTCACATGTTCCTAGCAAAATTACATCCCTGCTAAACAAATAAAACCAAACCCAAAAACTCTCCTAATGCTATTTCTAGTTGAAACACGAACAAACAATAAAAGCAAATGGAACAAAACTACAGCTGCACCCCAATTCATTGCCGTGTCGTCAACAAGCAGAAAGCTCTTACCAGAACATGGGGCATATGAGAAAGAGCAAAACTTCGCTTGAAGTTTAATATTGCAACTTAAGTGGATTAGACAGCAGTCAAAACATTGTACTTAAATATTTGAATTCTGAGTGCTTTGTTTCCTGTTTTCCATCACATAACTCAAAGGACATTAAAGTGTTATGCTTCATCTGAGGTAAAAGAAACCACAGTGGTCTACAGACTTCAGCCGCAGCAGGTCTAGTACATTATGTGCTACTGGTCCACCAAGGGATCGCCCTACACTATTCAGGATTTCAGGATTCAATTTTCCCATCTGGGAAAGAAAAAAAAAAAAAAAAAAAAGGGAAAAAACCACCCCACTTGGTCCCCAAAATACCAAGGCTGCACTGCCTGGTTCCTGAATAAAAGGTGTTATTTTAAATGAATTGGTATTATTCTCCTGCAGGGGAAACAGAGAGGAAATAACAGTGATTTTAAACGTCTCACAGGGCCTTTACTGAGAAGCGATTAAGAGCTGAGGCGGGGAGACAAAGAGGGGAACTTTCTTTTGTAAGCCAATATTCCAGAAAACACTGGTAGCTGAAGTTATGAGATCCACCTCGTACTAAATCAGAGCAGGTATCACCCCGAGTCCTTGCACCACACTAATTCTCACAAGCAGCAGGACAAACTAACATGACGAATGAGCTTCACCACTGCTATTCAAGAGATCTGCAGAGGCAGCTGAGAAGCCGACTGCGAAAAGCTGTGAAGTCTTCTTCCAGTCCCCAGAATCAAACTCTTGGAGGAAGGGTACAAGCAGCACAAACATCTCTTCCAGAGATGGGAACGTAGTCTTTTTCAGATGAGCCTCCTCTGCAGCAGAGGGATCTGCGTTACGCTCATGAAACACAAGTTACTTCGTGAAGGACCAAGGGAGCATGTTTTCCCCCAGCAAGGATGTGTTTATCGCCAGATCTTTGACCCTAAACTTGTACATGAGAGAAGACTTCAAAGAATACAATTTCTATCGAATTTGAGTTTCATGACTTCATGGGGGGGGGGCAGGGGGGGGGCATACTGATATTGAAACATTTCAGAATCTCAATGGCATAGACTGAAATGATTTTGAGAAATTTTAACTCTAATTTCCCATATGGATGCCAGAAAGCTGAAAAGTTCTTTCAGACTGTACATGGTAAATTTGTAGCTGCTTTCTAGCTAACAACAGTGAGTGTCAGTCAGAAAGTCTTTGATATATTTACTGTACAACTACTGGTTCAATGCAAAAATATTTTTAAGGAATATATAGGTGAGAAGAACACCAGAGATAGATACCAGCTATTTATTCAATATTTGAATCCCCTTTGGAAAGTGGGAAACAAATAGCGTAACAAAAGGGATGCAACTAAAAATAACAGTTCTAAAAAAACTGTCAGATGCTACCAGGAGAGAGAAGGAGGTGAAAAAAAATTGTTAATATTAAAACACTTGCTAAAACTTGCTGAATAAATGACAGCTTCTGAATATTGACCACCTACATGGTAATTTATACCTGATAAAAGCATTTGTGTGCATCTCTAACGTAGCTTCATTAACAATTTCAGTATTAAGTAGCTATCCCGTAAGTTTCCTTCCTGCTTAATATTTTATTTCTATTTTACTGTGCAACCATTTAGTATTTGTGAAAAATCTATGCAATCTATATTTTTTTAAGGTGATTTCCCTTTTGCAAGACACCAAGAACAGAGTCAAGATCAAAAGTTGGGAAATAAAGAGATTTTAAGGAAATTAGCATAGTTTTCAACTTATACCTCTGAAAGCCCAGTTTGTCATTATGTTGTCCAATCATTTCAGTATCACAAAGCAATTTTCCCCCCGTTAAAAAAAAAAATATTCTCCGTATTTAATAATAGAGCTTAATGAATAGCGCCACAGATGGTACTTTAAATGACCACCGAAATAGCAAGGCTATTAACTCAATGCAATTATTTAATAAGAAATGTTTACCAAAGACCAAATTTGAGAGTAGATTAATTTTTCCAGGAAGATTCCTTCTTTCAGAAGCCCTCACAATCATGGAGCTTTGGTGGGTCTGGGCTCTGCCTCAGTGGGAAAAGGCACACCAGTACGCCATGAGACTCGCTGACTCCATAGGAAGGCTGATCACCAATTTTGGCACCGGTGACCACGTGCTAACAGTTACATTACCCCAAGAGCCTGCGATTCTTCCAATCTGCCAACAACACTTATTTTGGGTTTACAAAGACACCTAGAAGAAAGGCTGAGTGAAAAATAAGCTAGCAACCATACTATATAGAAAAAAAAAATTACCTGGATAACACTGAAGGATTGAACTACTGAATTCCTAAAACATATCTTGCATTACTAACGCTGTCAAAGCAAATATTACTTCACTTCACAGACCAAACACTGCAATTTACTGTAAACAGAAAATGATTGCTTTTAAATATGTTGCTAAAAAGCCGGGGGGGGCGCAGAAGAGGTGTGTTAAATTAGTTGCTTGTTTTATTAGAAATTATCCAAAATGTGGGAAACAATGTAACATAATCTCAAGCTTTCTGAGGAAAAAGCATTAAAAGTGAAAAAAAAATTTATTTTAAGTTATGCCAGATAGAACTGGACTTTTTAAGGAATAAAAAATATCTAATTATTCACTTTCACAAACAACAGATTTAGGTTGGAGACCTAAATCATCACAGAGATCATTTGCTCTAAGGAGTTAAAGATATCACTAAATTCAGAGTACATTTCAAACTGAAATCACAGCAGTAGGCAGATATAAGTATGTAGCTCTTTAATCAAACTAAAACCTGGCTCTGACGCAGATCTCTCCATGTTTAACAACATCTGTATTTTTCAGTCATAAAGAATCAGAACGTTCTTTACTTAAGCCCAAGGAAAAGATCATTTAGAAACTTTCCTTGGTACAGAAAAATGCTGGTGTGTGTTTATGGAAGCAGACATGGTGCAGAAATGACCTGTCTCTCTCTAGATAAAAATAAAAGCAACAATAACTAAGCCCTGCATCTTGGAGCTGTACTCCTGAGCCGTGCACACCCTGAGGAGTACGAGCACAGCTCCAACATCGTGACTACACCACATCACCAACAAGACGCTGGGCTAGGACTAGAACTGCATGATGAAAATCCCCATCAGTGAAAATTCCAACTAGAAGAGACTGCTGAAGAAAAACATCCTGCCCCATGCTGGTCTGCAACAAAACAGCACTGCTGAGAAGCCACTTCCATCTGGCTCAACTGTTCTACGTCCAAAGCTGCTGCTCTCCTCAGCTCCAAGCCACCGTGTGCATGTCGCGGGGCACTCTCCCACAAGATGCCATTTGTCAGGTCCGTGTACTGCCAGAATCTGTCCGCCTCTGACCATTGCATTCATTCACCAGGTTAAAACTAGCTCTTCTACAGAGACTGAAATTAACTGCAGAGGCAGGTTGCGGGAGTAAGACACGTACCTGAACCTGACCTCCTTCGGGGTGCTTTCTAAGACACCCTTGCTTACCACTCGCTTTTTACTGACAGAAGGCGTTCAACTGGAAGGCTCCAGTATTAGAAACTCTTAACTTCCTCGTTGCAGGGAAGAGGCTTTGCTACGTCACCGAGGCTTCACCTCGGGAAGTTGTGCAGTCTAAACCCAGCAGACACCCAGGACCAGCACACACTACAACAAGCACCTGGCTGGGAAATCTGTGCAAAAGGCTTTATTCTTACGTGTTCAGCTTACCTAAACAGAATCTTTGACAAGAGGGAATAATACAATTCCTATTTTTTTTACCATTTTTTATTGCTCCTACTATGTGCACTGCTAATCTTCTGTACACCAGAAAAAACTTTCCAATCTAGCAGTTCCAGGGGGGAACAAGGACAGACCCTAATGCTGGCACAGGCTTCTACTGTCAAAAAAGCACAATGGCCAACATAAAATATACAAGAAGTAATCTGCTTCCTCAGAAGTCTTCTTATAGATGTACCTCCTGTAGCTATCTAGAAAAAGGAAACGTTCAAGCTGCTGAAACAGCCCTTAGCACTGTTTCAAAACACAGTATTTTTAAATTCTTAAACTACTAGCATTTTTAAATTCTTACCAAAAATACTTATGAAAACAAACTGAAGAACACCATTTCAGTAGAAGAATGTAGAGCAAGCAGTTCTTCACATTCTGAAATACTTTCATTAGTACAGTCTGATCCTGTATTGCCACTGCCCGCCCCTCCCTCCTCTACAGAAAAGAAAAGTAAGTCCAGCTTTAAACTTGCAAGCCTATGTAGTGATAGGATGTTTAAGAATGAGAGGTCGGTACATGTAACTGTCGCATCCGTGTCTAAGCAGCAGGGAAGGAAGGGGTGTTTCACTTCACAGTTGCATTGGATTACCTCCATGGGTAGGAGAGATGCGGTTTTTTCTCATCATAAAATACAGGTGCTCCAATTTTCAGAGGCAAATTTGAACGTAATGTATTTTTCCCTCAAGTGGTCTAAGCCAGGGTTTCACAAACAGGAAAGCAAGATAATTTTGTTCAACAGACAACATTACAAATTATTTTATTTAAAGTCCCAAATGCAAAGGATTTTACGAAGTTAAATCCTTTTGTGCACTTTTGCTTAACGTCTTAACATGCAGTCTAACAAGTGGCAGGCACAACTAAGCGCTTAACAGTAGCTTTAAAAACCTAAAACTGCACGGAAACAAGTATTTGACATGACTTTAAAGACATTTTATTCTTTTTATTTTTACTTTAAAAAAAAAGATCATTTAGCCTTTTAATGAATATGTAAAAAACAGAAAACAAATAAAATTGCTTCAATAGGTAACAACTAAATATCAAGTTTCAAACTAAAGGAAATCAAATCTGTGAACAAAAATTTTATTGGCACAGTTTAGGATACATAGACATTGTGTTGTTCTAATTCTAATCGTTAGCTTTGCATTGTCTCCTCCTACAAGTAGCTCTTGCTGTTCTGCTCATTTCGCATCAACAGTTTCTGTAGATCTCTGGGACAAGAGCTGCTGTGCACAGAGAGAAATACCCACCTCTTCCTTTCAAAATGCACGTACCGCGAGAGCCTTTACTTTCTAAGGAGCATCACAGCAATTCCAATTCAAGGCATTCTTCAAGGAAAGATACGAAGACATTCAAGTTCTGACAACATAAAAGCATGTATTCTTCCTGCATAAACGATGCTTTGCAAGTTTAGGGAAAAGCTCAGGATAAAGGCCAGAGACAACCTCAAGTCCTTGCAGATGTGAGCATATCACTGTCATTAATGTGGGTCTGAATGCCACAGCACTACTCCTTGCAAAACCAAGGCTAAACCCCTAAGTTGCACTTTTGGTTACATGGAGCTATGACCATAAGCTCCTCTTTCTTCACCTAATCAGTCCAAAATAGTACAGAAAAAGTATGTCGCACTGTGTTAAAAACAGCACAGGCAGGAAACAAGCCTTTTTCAAACATGTTTAGCAGAACTGATGGAACCCTTTCAACTGTGAACACTAATAATTAGCGCTCACTATATTACTACCGCACTCCTAATGTTATTATTCAATTACTCCAAATGTTATTAATCAATTATTCCTTTAAAAGAACCTTAAAAATCTAAAGCTTGTCCTGTTACCACACAACAACTTAAACATGGCTGGATAATCACGACATTAAAGCCAGTTACTGTCACTGTAAAACAATTATAAACTACAAAGAGTCACAAAATATTTTCATCCTCTGAAGGAGATGGAATATTTCCTAAACCCAAACTCAATCGTTTTACTCTCTCCAGTAAATTAACTACTTTCTTCATAACATCTTTTCATGTGTTATTGAACTACTGCCAAGTACTTCCGTCAGTTAATGTACGGAGTAAAGCTCATACAGTTTCAGAACCAAATTCCTGTTATTCTGGTCAATGTCTATGGACATTCATTTTACATGTCTATTAGTACTTTCTAACAGCAAAAATCCATTGTTTCACGAGGCACTGCTATGAAATTATTAAGACAAAGGCATTTCTTCGGGTTTTTGTTTTTTGTTTTAAGATCTTGCTTGAGTACTCAGAACTCGACAAATTTTATATTTGCTTCTTGAAAGCCTGACATCAACAGGGTACTACACCTTAGCAGTTTTTTTTAGCAAAAAACGTTCCCAACTGTCATTTCACAACAATTTGAAGGCTGCTTCCACTGAAGCAATCACTCAGTTGCTAAGACCTCTCCAAACGTATTAAAAAACAAAAATCTTCCCTTGAGAGCTCTAAAAATAAACTGATACATAAACTATATGTTCCATTGCAGGATAAAATTACTATATTTGGTTAAGTACACAACTTCCCACTGTACAAGGATTAAAAAAATTTAAAAAAAAAAAAAAAAAAACGCAACGCTAGAATTGCAAATAAGGAAGAAGGGAAGACCGAGTGTGTTGTCAAACAGACTCCTAATATGAAGAGACTAGAAAATGCCAACCCTGATATGGATGTGAAAACCCCCTCGCTGTGCCTAAATGACCCCACTGGCAATACAGCACCTCCAGGACACTATTTCTTTTTTCCCCCCCGCAACTAGCAGGCATGTGGAAGGACGCAGCCCCTTTCCATCACCGCTGCCTGCAAGCAGCAGAGAGGGAAGGGAGAGGCAGTGCCCCTGTCACCAGTAATTTAGGCTTTCCTACGACAGGGCGGGAGGGAA
>NW_009259498.1:547876-563916 GCF_000687185.1 Egretta garzetta
CGCGCCTGGCGCAGTGCATGCCGGGAATTGTAGTCCGCACCACAGACAGCGCGCACGACGCCCCCCCGCCTCGGACGCCATACCCACACACAGCCGCCATGCCCACGCACATCCACACCTCCCAACCCTCCTCACCCTGAGGCGCGCACCCGGCCCTGCCACAACCCCGAAGGCTCTGCAAAAGCCTCTTGCTGGGACCAGGCCGCCGCAACAGGGTTTTGCGGTGCACCCCAGGACCGTGAGGGACCCGCCAGCATTTTGGACAAGGCAAGCCTGTGGTTTGTGTGGTGGTGTCCCGCGGCCTGGGATCACCTCCCGCTGGGCACAACTCTGCAATTCCTTCTCCAACAGCATCTCGAGGCTGCTCAAGCTCCGGTGTCACCAGTAACGGCAGTGTTAGGTCAACAGTTGGACTTGATGACCTTAAAGGTCTTTTCCCACCTAAACGATTCTACGATCACATCTCTTTTTTTTATTAAGCATTTCCAGCCCCGCCAGGCGACGTAGCCACAGGATTTGGCCAGCAGAGCTGTCAGCAAGCAGATTAAACATACATCTGCACCTTGAGAGCTGCCGGCACCGACCCACTCACACACTGACACGCTCCCTTTTCCTGCTCCTTTCTCTGGTCCTTCCATTAAATCTCCCCCTGCTGAAATGGCTCCTGAGCGCTTGCATCGCTGAAATGGGATGATCTGAATGTGAGCTGTCATACTAAGGAGAAAAATGTCACCATGCTCCAAAGACAGCTGAAGAACAGGCAGCAAGTGGGAATTTGCTAAATTAGCTCATCAGACTGACTCTTCTGTTGCTTCGTTCCTGCATTTGGTGAGAGAACAGAATGACTGGGCGAAGGTGGAAAACCTTCTGTTAACCTTCTGGGAATGATAAAAATACGCAAAAGCACAAAAAGGAAGCACAGAGGAAGTATGCAAGTTGCTCTGAAAGAAGACGAACATTAGATTATTTTACTATATCCTCTTATGTATATACATCTCCTCACAGCGTTGCCCAAACAAGACCATCATCGTACTTCATTTTTCAGCTTCAGCATAGCCAGCAGTGACTTTCAGACTTCTGCATAAAAATACTCCTTGACTGAGATGCTTAATTCAGTTCTGCAGCGTCCTGACACCCTGGTGCAGCTGCAGTTGACTACCCTGGCATCAACAGACCTGTGGCTACATGGAGCTGTTGGGCTCGTGGTTCGAAGTGCTGTCCTCAGGCTTTGTAGCTTTATCATATTCAGACTCAAGGTGTCCACTGGAGGACTTCTGTACCTGTGTGAAATTTAATGGTGCATGTCGCAAAAGCTCCAGTTTCTAAAGTGTTACAGACCCCAGGAGACCAGCAATTCCTCCTGCTTGCCTCATTAGGAGTTACAGAGCTAGTCAAGGAACAGGACTTCAGGGGTTTCATGTTTCAGACTGGGAAACTTCTGCTGGCAGAGGCAGGTGCACCGTGCCTTTCTTCTCAAGTGCTCGCAGTCACTTCTCAAGCTGGTGTTTTCAGTATTAAAGAGTTGTCCTGATCCTGGGAATTAACAACAGCTGTGTTAGGAAAACCCTTGCCTCTGCTTCCAGATTTGTAACTGTTCAGCTGAGTCTGTTGATTTATTTATTATGTTTTCTTCCTTCACAAGCAGATTAGGAAGTTCAAAGGTTAAACTACTTATAAACTGACTTTTCACACAGGATTATTTCACGCTTTGCTGCACAGATTTGCCCTGTAATGGATTTGCCAAATGGTTTCTGCTGCACTCAAGCAATTGCCAGGTCCTAGCTAGAAAAACAGTGATATAAATATTAGTGTGCTACCTGCGGTGGAAAGTTGCTAGTAAAAGCCTTTGCCGTCATAAACCAAATCCGATGTAAAATCTGTCCTGTTTTTTCATCAGTACATTCCCTCCCAGAGATTATTAACTCACTGCTGAGGATGTGAGATCCTGCTCCTCCCTGTATAGCCAGTAAATCATTCCTCAGCTAAAACAACACAAACCAGAAAAACTTTCATTCTCAGAAACCAATTATAGTATTCACCTACAGTCGTCAAATTAACTGCAGGAAATACTGGCAGGATTCCAACTGATGTCTGCATCTTTGATCAGAGAGCAACATAATAAAAAAATAATACAGCAATTCATCACTAAGAAAGGCTGCAGCACTACCTTCTGCTAGCGAGCAAGTCCGCTCTGATCATTACAGCAATCTGGAATATACAATTAACTTACCTCTTGTCAGGGTTTTTTCCCTTTTTACCAGAGATACGCTTTTAGATTTTTTTTCTCCTATCATTTCTTCCAAAGCAGAGGGCATTTCCTTTTAAAATTTTGAATTACACCAATAACTCGTGAAGAGCCTCTGTTAATCATAGCCGATCCCTTGTTCCCCTTGAGATTGGCTCACCCAGATATGACATACTCTTCATGTAGCATAAAGTATGACAGAAAACACTGGTAAACAGCAGAAGAAAGAGGATCATTTTGTTCACAACCTAACAGTGGAGACCTCCTTTGTGCTTAAATCAGAAGGCCCAAATTTGGCTTTTGTTCTTTAGTTTACAGTACCAACACAGGACTGACTGACCCAAGGATAAGTGTTTCCTGTGCTTCACAATCTCCTAAGCTTTATGAGCTTTCAGAAATGTGCTCACCTGAATATTTCTGCAACAGTGGAATGAAATTCAGTGGAAGTCCCCCTCTACTGCATGAAGGCTTCACCTCAGCATGGGATGAGAGACTGCCCATGAGCAAGCACCAGAAAGCAGCTGATACACTGTAAGTGATACTCTGATTTAAACCATGGTAACTTGCTCAAGTGCCTACGTCAAATCTATTCTAATTTTCCTTCCCCCTTATAAAAAGTAAGAACTTGAGGGTGCTAATATATCAATTTAATTTTTTAATTTTATGGAAGAAAATATATCCTGTTGCCCTGTTAGCCTGCTGTCCCAAATAAAATAACAAGATACTTCTTTACTGGTTTACTTCCTCACCTCTTTCATCCTCTTTTTTTTCAGTTTCTCTCTCCCCCCCATTTTATGTATGTGCTAACTTTTCTCTGTCATGTTATGAAGAATCATTTGGTTCCAGGAAGTATCTAGCTTATTTTACCGTTGTATCAGCATTCATTTACTATTGTTTCCTAAGGAAGCTGCTGCTTTCACATGTTTTGTGTGGATCAAGAGAGATTGGTATCTCATTCATTGGTTTCCTTTTTTTTGTTAGGAAAAAAACCTTACCATAGCATCAAAGGTAAAAAATTAACACACTGTGCACACAATTTTGCAGCTGCACCAGCAGCAGGAAAACAAAGGTTGCCAAACAAAGCATTTGTTTAAACAAGCGACGGGCATTCAGAATGATACTCACTGCTGAGCATGAGAATATAGAAACAAAGCCATGAAGAACACAGAAGATGTGATCAGGGCACAGGAGTAACTCAGGAGTATATGCCATGAGAACTCTGTAGGAATAATTTTCTTTCCCATGGATAAAATGCTATTAAAACCAAAGAGAGTGCTTGAAGTTCCTGTTTATTCAATTTCTGTTTGAGTTACTTTATTGATTTTCTATATGCTAACTCTCATAACTGGAGAGGGACGCAAACACATCCTTGTGAACATAGCATGCACTATCTTGTGACATAGCAATATTTAAAGTTACATAAAATACATTTTTTAAACAGCAGTAATATTAATGCTATTTGTAAACTTGCTGTAGCATTTTCCCTTTTATCAACAGAGAACTTCTCTGCTTATTGGAATCTGTTGTCAGTTCTCCTCCTCCAAGTACATACTTCCTCATCACTTACTTTTCAGACACTGTGCCCATTTTCAATTCTCTCAGAATTGTTCTTTGATTTTATTACAGAACACAGGTCAGGATCAAGTGGGTTTTGCTCCTGAACCTACTTCATGTAGCTTTACAACTTAGGGCAAGACACAGACGTTGCCTGTTCTGACTCTGATCTCATTTCTGTTTTATGCTGAGTAAAATCCATTTCATTCAATGAAGATACTCCTCATTTTCATGAATGAGGATGGAAGAAAAGGCCTTGAATTCCCACAGCAGAGAGAAAAACATTGTTAGACCTTTGGTCCTCCAGCTGGTCAAAATTCCTGGTCGTGTTAGGTCATTTTTGCCAGTCTGAGAAATAAGGTGAGAAGAGTCAGGCACGATGTCAATGTTCCCTTCTTTATTTACATACTGTTCCATCTCCCTGTATACATCATGGAAAAAAAAAAGATAGGAGGCTATTCCCCTTCTGAGAAATCCGTCATTCTAACAAGCTCTGGATTTGCACTTTGCCCGACCGTGATCTTCCCAGGCTCACGCTCACAGCTGGTTCTGCTGCCCTTTTACCTGTTACGCAGCTGATATCTTTGCCCAGTATTTGCTAGCTTGCCCAGCTTTGTTCAGGTTTGCCACAGACCATGTTTACTTGGTCCGGTACCACTATCATCATCAGACTTTTTTGAATCTACTGGGACTATCAATAGCCTGAAGGGGAGCTCATCGTACTTAGATTTTAGAGGATTTTATCCTTTTCTTCAGGCTGAGGGTTGCCCGATAACTGCTTTTTCATTCAGCGTGTAGTCCCCACCTTCATATATTTTTTTCAGAAATCCAGGTACAAATGCTACATAGCATCAATGTGTCATTAATGTTATTATTCTAAGCAGAATTTTACTGTCTCCTAGTTCTGGATTTGCATCTGTGTTCAAAATTATTTGCAATGTAACCCCATTTTTTCAGGTGTGAGAGGTAAAATAAACTAAGTGTAAATCTTCATCAGTGGGCAGAGTGACAGAATGTCCCCTCAGGAAGTTTCCATGTAACACCATGTTTGTTGTGTGCAGCTCAGTAGGGCTCCCATTCGGAGCAGTCCTGCCAAGCCAGGTCATTCAGCACCTCATGAAGTGCAACCAAGGCAAATGCCAAGTCCTGCACTTGGGATGGTATAACCCCATGCCACCGTACAACCCAGGGACTGGCTGCTAGGTTGAAAAGCTCTGGAGCAAAGCACCACAGATCCTGGAGGAGAAGCTGAACACACATCAGCAAGGCACCCTTGCAGTCATGAAGGTTAATGGCACAGTGGGTTATCTTAGAAAGAGCACGGCCAGCACATCAAGTAGCTATTCCCCACTATAAGGCACTTCTGAGGATGCACCTGGAATGCTCTGTCCTGTTTGGAGACCCCCCGATACATGACAGAATGAAAAACTGGGGGGAGTAGAGACGGTTAGCGGCTGCTGAGCTCCATCGCATTACTAATTGCCCCAGGACATCAAAGAAAAGCTTCCCTTAGGTGGAAGTAATATCTAACATGGGAAGTGTGAGCCAATCCACAGAGAAATGAGGGTTAAAACCCACCCAGTAATGACCTGATCGCTTTGTGAAAGCTGCCCTAGGTGATATTTTTAGCTACTCCATAGAGGTTTCAGCAGTGCTGCCATCCCAGGCAGCTCTCCACTACTCAATTCATTGTCCTGTCAGCTGTTATACAACAATAACAAGGTGAAGAAAATGTTAATTATGAAATCACTTTCATTGTATCTTTCTAATTACAGTAAAACTGTAAGACTGTATTTTTTCTGAATTATTGGGTTTGACTTGCCAATGTTGCAACGGAGACAATACTAGGACAGGAATACCCTTGCAAGCATGATGCCAGGAGAATCAGGTTTCTTGAAGCACTAGATGGAGGAGGTAATTTTCTCTCTCCAAGTAAGAGCATTCGTTTGAAGTTAACCAGAATATAAGTACTGGCAACCCTCCAGTAAGCATCAGAAAAAAAAAAAATATATTGATCCTCTCTGTCCAGTCCGGAGGCACTTACAGCAAAAGTCAGATGGGTAATGACAGCAAGAAATTTCTAGATTTTTACTTCTTTAATTTCTGTGAAGACAAAGTAAGCACATTTCCATTGCATATGGTCACACTCCACATACGTAATTACCCACAATTATGAACAACAATAGAAGTTTGATTTTGCAGTTCTTCGGGCAGAACTCCTAGCTGACAATGGCTTGCTCTTAGGTACCCTGAAGCAGGCAGCTGAGGTAATAAATGACAAGCATTAAGACTCTCCTAAATAGTAGGGTTTGGAATAGTAAATAGCACAGGTAAGCTTGCCACTTTAGGACACAAAAGAGGGCTGCCTGAGCCTTACACTTACACCCTGTGTGAGAAGAGATGACAGACATGTATATGTTTAATGAAAATATCGCCAAGCAGATAAGTTTCTAATTCAAAATACTATGATTTTTTAAGTAAAAAAAAAAAAGCCAACTATTGAAAAATATTTCACAGGTAACTCGATGGATTAAGAAAGGAGTGGTTTTTAACAGCAAATTTTTAATGGCAGAATGTTAGTAGTTTTATTGTTTCTGCTTGCTCTGTCATTGATAGGTTCTGTAGCTTTCAGAATATGCCCTCCTATGTACTTAATGGAGGAAAATAATCACATGGATTTTTTAAATACTTACATGAGAATTATTAAAGGCCCCACAATGCTCTTGGCTGTCCAGACCCTGAGGGCACTAACAAGCCTTAACGGCCTTGACAAGCCTCACCCCCAGCCTCCCCCCCAAGCCCTGCCCGTGGGCCAGGAGCTCACTTAAGCCCAAGCCTGGGCCCCTGAGCTCTGCTGTTAGGGCACTTGTCTTCAGGTTTGTCTTTGGCGGGATTTCTAGGAGGGACTTTAGTCCCTTGGTTTTGCTTGTCTTTGGCCCTCTATCCTCTTGCTCCCATCTGGGCTCTCTGGTTGGACCTCGGACCTGGTTTGTCACTTGGAGTGTTTGGCACGCTTTCCTAATGGCTCTCCATTCCCATTTGGCCTGTTATAATCTCTAACATTATGAGAAGTCTTTAGTGAATGAATTGCTCGCCCGTGTTTCTGCGCTTGGCCTAAGAAACGACAGCTCTAACTCAGAAGCTACTTGTGTCTATGCCGTTTACATGGATTGCTGCAAACATCCCAGAGAAAATGAAAGGATGGGCTTTCTATACCGATCGTTCACGTAAAACAACAAAGTTCTTGGAATTGCATGTGGAAATAATAAGTGAGTAATACTCTTCATGCTTTCATCTCTAAGAAACATAGGTCAGGAAAACGTCTCAATCTGTTCTCCCCACTGGAGTAAAAAAAAAAACCACTTCAGCTGGGTCAAAGTGGTGTGTGAGTAGGAGGAGTAATTATGGTTCCTTATGTCTCTTCCTATTTCTAGTCTATACAAAATTATCCCTCTTATGGGGTATCTGATAGCTCAGAAGAACAAACTCCTCACCTTGAGGCCGCAGTGATGCTGCATTACATGCTCAGAGCTAAAATACTCCTCTGCAGGAGGCTGCCCCCCTTCCTGTTCTCCTGGGCAAACCTTGGATATCTGCTAGACTTCTGTGAATTCCTCAGTTTGAGCAGTCACCAGGCTTCAGAATTACAGTTGTTAATGACAGCAATTCCTAGCTATCGGTATTCAAATAGACAACTATTCAAATTCAAAGAATGCATGGTGAAAAAAATGATAAGAAACCTCTCCTTGCATACAAAAGAGTGGTTTCTGTAACCCTTTGGTGTTCCTGGAGCCAGATGAGAAAGAACCTGGAAAGCACATGTAGAATAATCATCAACTAGCCGGCCCTCCAACAAAGTGTAGAGCCAATGAAGAAGCCAGTCCAGGGGCAAGTTGAAAATTAACTACTTGGTTGGCTCCACCTCTCCAACCAGGAAAGGGTGCTCTCAACATTTCTTATAAATAGGTCTGGAGACCCCTCAGTTATCTTGAAGCTGTATATCCACAGGATTTTTTCCTCGGCTTTGTACTGATAGCTTGCTAGACTCTGGAAAGCTCCTCTGGCTGTTTGACGAACCGAAGATTTCAAGGGCCAAGGTGATAGCAATGAACAGTGTGAAGGCAAATACCCTGGCGCATTTATACAAGCAGCTGAAAACCATCTGGAGTCCACCAGCAGTGCCAGCGCGACCCTGCAGTCTGGCCGCCTGCACTCGTAAAACCAGGAATGATGCATGTAAGTGTATTTTGTTTTATGAAAATAGTACTGGATACCTGCGTAAGAGAGATGCAGAGGTGCAAAGACAACAAATGTAGTGAAGTGTTGCTCCTCTTTCTCATTTGACACTTAACCAAAAAAAGGAAATTTGAGAATGTGACTGAAAGATTAAAGAAAAAAGAGTGAATAGAATGAGAGAAACTGGAGATAGAGACACCTTACTGGATTGCATGATTTATCTTTGTGTGCAGGATTAAAACATTGTCCTTTGTTACGTCTGCTGTGTCAGTGTTACTGGGTTGTTTGTGATTTTTCACTTGTAGCTACAATGAAGAAACAGACTACGCAACAATTAATCTTAGATTTTGTCCTGCAAGGTTTTGACTGCTTTCAGTGCAAACTGGTTTTATAAGTGCAATTCAAAGCACATTTAGCGCAAATTGATTCTCAGCGACCGCAATGGAATTTAACAGACACTAGAGCGTTGAATTTTGAAAATGAGGCCTAACAGAAGTACAAACCACCAATCCCTCCAAATGTGGTGTATAGGAGATCTACAATGAATCACCTCCTGAGATGCAGGATACTGCTGGAAGATGTCAAAGATTTAGTTATTTAAAATACTGATTAACTTACCTACAAATAAGATGAGGCCAGCCCAAGACTGCCTGTCTACTCGCTTGTGTGCAGATAATGTCAG
Organism: Egretta garzetta; assembly: GCF_000687185.1. Lineage (NCBI taxonomy): Eukaryota > Metazoa > Chordata > Aves > Pelecaniformes > Ardeidae > Egretta > Egretta garzetta. Next base: position 556,594 of record NW_009259498.1, read on the forward strand.
CTGGAGGAATAGTAAAGAGTGATTTTTTTACATCTAGGAAACCCTTTTGCTTCCTATTTCTTTCCCTGTTAATGTATTCAGCTTACTAACTTTTCCCAAAGAACAGCAGATTCCTCCTTGAATACTGAGATGTGATTCCCTTCTACTTAAATTACCCAACGCCAATTTTTGTATTTACTTAACTGCTGAGAAAACAGCTGATTTTGTGACAGATATAAAACAACGCAGAATGGAGACAAGCATAAGGCTTTGTTTATATTGAAAGCTAGAAGAAATATTCCATAACGTTCAGTGTTTATAGCTCTACACTTGAAAATGCTTTTTTGAAGATGATGCCAAAATACTTTCTGCCACCGAGTGACTAGCATTTCAAAAAACCTGGCAGGTTAACTGCCAAGAGCAATGTGCACTGTGTTGTATATATTCCTAGGCGTGGAAGCTTTATGTAATATATAGCATGCATGCTTCCCTGTCACTCAGCACATCCAAAATAATTCAGAGGGGTTTTTATAAAGATACGGTGTTTGCAATGTTTTTCAGAGTTCTCAGTCTAAATCTTCTCTTTTTTTTTTTTTTTTGCTACTCAGGATAGAAAATGTGAATTGTATTGTGAAAGCTTAAAACAGAATGGGTACTTTAGTCGCATAACTTCTTAATACAGCACTTTACCTTCATTTTAAAACGGTGCCTTTTAAATCTATAAAAGATGCCTAATTCTAGAAGTAAGATTAACACTGAATTGTGTTACTAGTGAAACAACCACAAGAAAGAGCCTAATTCCTAATGCAAAACTGAAATGAGTCACGCGTGCATCCATGACAGTATTTTTCCCTTGGCTGACCTGTGCAGAGCTTTCTTAGTACAGCTCAAAAGTCTCTTAAACTTTTACTTCCTTCCCTACCATTTTTTTTCTTTACAAGCATGCTCAGAAACGTCATTTTCCCATTAAAATAAGGAAAAAAAAAGACATTGTTTATCTATTCAAACAAAAGCACTACAGTAATGTTTATTAAAACAATGATTCAGTCTTATAAAATAGTAGCTGTTCTAATTAATTCATATTAATTGTGTTAATTAGTCTGTATGTACACCCACTCCACCCCAGGATGTGTGCATATAAAAGAACATATTCCAACAGTCACAAGCAATGTCTATTATCACTCCTTTACCTGCAGTTTATCAGCAAACCTTTTCAGCATTGGAGATTCAAAAGCTAAACCCAAAACCTGTGCCAGTAAGAGGAACACTTGGGCTCATGTATCACTGCTCATCGTGTGCAGTGACACGAGTTACTGCTTCAGAGGGGAAATCCAGAGAATCCCCTGTAACTGTGGGTAAAAAGTTCTGTCATTATTCTGTATTTTTATTCATTATCTTTTATTATTTAATCATTATTTTTATATTTGAAGACAGAAACTAAGATTGCAAGTGAATAGTCATCGCAAGTCCAATGACCTCCACTTTCAGAAGCCACACAGCCAATATAAATTAACATCCCTCATTAAAAAAGTAATGGAACCCATGAACCAGCAGCACAGAATCCCTCTACACAGACCCTAATTCTTCTGCTTGTTCAGTATTAATGTTCCACAAAGCTTTACAGCCTATGAAATTAAAAACTTCAGGAATGGAACATTACAATTAAGTGTTACATTTCTGTTTCATCAGTGAAGGTGTTACTCTAGAAAAACTATTTGAAATTGTTCAGTGGAGTAAGAAGGTAAACTGGAGAAAAGCTGACACCTCTAGATCTCCACGTGCGATGGAGAAACTAAATCTTTTATGGTTACCCCTGGTCCATCAGCTCCCAGTAAGGGGCAAAATGATGTTTGTTTGTTTGGCTTTTTTTGCTGTGGACACTCGTCCATGGGTAGCTGTACTGAGAAACCAAAACTCCCTTTGTGGTAACAAACATTCCAGGAAGAGATCACACAAGGCTGTTCGATCATAAGACCATTGCTGATTAAATGAGCTACAGTTGCTATCGAACTCTTTTTACTCACATTCCCTTTCTCAATTTAAGACAGATGCTATTTATTACTTCAATCTTTCTCTACCCCATGACATTTCATGCAGGAAACGCCAAAACAAGCTGATTCAGGAAAACACTATCTTTGGAATGGCTGGTTTCAGCTGCCAGTTAATCGACACTAGCTCTGAATCAGCCAGCCTGTGGGTTTCTCCATCTGGTGGCTAGACCCTGTGCACAACATGCATCCAAAGCAAAAAGCATATTCAATTAAATTCCGCTATTCGCAGCTGACAGTACAAACAGCCCTTTCAGTGACAAAAACTTGGTCAAAGAAATGGTAAAATTGGACTATTGAGCTCTTAGGTAAAGTCTTCAATGTAAAGTTCACCATTTTCCCGAACTTTATCTCTTTATCCTTCTCCCCTCAGCCTTCCCACACACAGAAGCAGTCTCTCACCAGGCTGGGTGGCAATGCTTTCACTTGGCAGTTAACTCAGACATGTGCCGTGAGGAGCACAGGTTAAACAATTCAAAGGCTGACACTTCCCAGTGCCTTTTCTGGATTCCCCTTGGGTCCCCACAAGGACAAAAGTATTTTTCTGCAATTCCCTGGGAAACAACTGTAGAAATGTTACTGAGCATCGTGGCATATATGTAAAAATTTGTAGTCGCGTGGACTACGGCAGCAGATGTCTGCACTAAGCTCTGTGGTATCTTGGAACAATACATGGAGGCAGTGGTTTCAGACACCTTTTAACAGAGTAGAGAGGGAGTTGCTGGAAATGCTCTTCATAGGGATTTTAAGCCTATGGACTATATCCTCACCCTAGTAATTATTGCCAGAGCAGACCTGAACATCTTTTTTCTTTCTTATCCTTTTAGAAGAAGTGACCTGGTTTAGTAGTGGAAACATACGGTTGGACTCAATGATCTTAAAAGCCTTTTCAAACCAAATGATTCTATGATTCTAAGTTACAAGAAAAGCAGAATCCCTCGAGGTTTTTTTAAAGAATTGTGTAAGTACAGCAATGACACGCAATCCAGGTGTGCCATCTCCAGGACTGCACGTACAATTGCAGTAACTACACAAATTGTCCAGGAGATCTCTTCTAAGCCCTTTCCATGCTGAGTTACTAAGCCTGCATGCATAATTTTAGCAAATGTTTTTATACAGAAAAGATAAAGCCTCTGTTTGCTTTACCTTGCCAACTGGAATTACCTCCTCCTTATCTGGATGTAGCCTCAGCCACTGCCTTCTCATCCAGGCTCCTATCTCAGGCAACATTCTGGAAGCAGAGAAAAGCTCAGCATTTCACAATCTGCTGCTGCTTTCCTGTTGAGCTTAGAGTGCTCTGGCAGTTATATCCGTTTGATAAAAACCACTGGACTGTTTATCAATAAACTGGCCTACATCACAGTCCAAATTTGACATCAATTCAGCAGAACTTTCAACACCTTGTCACAACGGACCTCAGCCAACCATCGCTGTTATCCTCCAAAATCTTGATTCATACTAAAAAGCTTCAAAGAAATCAACCTATCTTGGATTTCCTCTGTAATGTTCAATCCAAGTGGCTGAAGCAGAGCCGTGGTCCTTTAAAGTTTAAAATGGTTCTTTTAAACAGTTTCAATAATATGTTTGGGTTTATTTTTCTAATTCAGAATGTGTTACTATGGAAAGCACCCCTGCTCAACTTAGGACAAAAAAGTATTTCCTTCAGGCGGGTGGGGTTTCTCAACCGTTCCCACCATGCTGTCCTCCCTGTTTTTCTTCAGAGCTGGGTGAAGCTTGTTTGAAAGTCCCTGTGTAAACAAATCAAAATGCTTTATTCAACAGGTCTTTTTTTTTTTTATTTCTTTTTAAAGATTAAAACCATAAAGACTGAAATCCACTGAAGCTGAGTAATTTTACCCCTCATTCTTACTTGACAACCACCTGAATTAATTTTCATACCCTTCCTTATAATTTTGTAACTCATGTGTGAGAACACTCTCCTCCCCGGGATACTTAAAGGGAATTTAAAAATGAAACATTGACAAATGTTTTGTTTCTTTAAATCAAGTTTACAACAGTGTAAATTGGCAGTAAATCCTTTAATTTAACTGAATTTATTTTGGATTTTTACCATAGAACTGTGGCCTTCAAAATATTTTCTTGGAAATCGTGTTATAAATTATGATAATCCAGTAATATACACAACTTGCATTTTCTTCTGGATCTTGACTCCCACCCCAAAGTTTTTGATACTTGCATCTATGCTAAATGAGCTTTTTAACAATTACTCCAAACAGACCTGTTAAAGCAACCACAGCTGCAATTAATTATCAAAAATAAATCAAAAGATTGGGACTACTTAGATGGCTCTATACATCTACTTCAGCTGGGAACGGTAGGAAAAAAACCACAATGCAAATGTAAGAAGCCTCCACATACTATAAAATTAAATGGAGCATCACTGTGTCTGCCTGCAAGGTTTTAAAAATATAAAATAAATCAAGTACAGATTAGGTCTGTTTGCGGCAGATCTCCCTTCACGGGTGATTCACATCTTTATCATGCTTGTTTTATTACAATATTTACTATAACTAATCTGACAATACCATAGATATGCATGTAACAAAGGTAAACAATAGCCTAGACCCTTCCTCAGTGAGCTGATCGTAAACGAGGCATGCACGAAGCAAAGTTTGTGTGCAAACTGCATTTTATCTTAATTCTCACCTTGTTTTTTTTTTTTTACTTTGCACATTTGCAAACCAATCGAGTAGTAGATGACGCCTGTACTTCTCTTTCCACACAGATTCTGCATCACTGTAATTCAGCCAGTCGGCCAATTGCCAGATTTCTGGTTGCGGTGTTCCCTATACACAGAAACCATTCTCAGTTTGGGAACAACAGAGAGCGTAGCTGAAACCTCCCAGATGGTCCAGAAATGTAACAATTTTGGAAAAACACAAGAACAAGAGAGAGATTATAGTTCTGGCTGCTGCTGTTCTTTCCAGCTTGCTGCATGACAGCCATGTCTCTCTTGCATAAATCAGAGCTGGGACATGGCCAAGGAGAAACTCTGTTTCTGGAATGGTCCAGAAAAGATTTTGGCCACACTGGTTAACTGCTGGGAGCAAGGTTTAGGGTTTATGTTTCCTTTTGTACGAGTAGTTTTTGCCTTTCCGTCTGCAGTTTCCAAAAGAAACCATCTCACTGTCACAGAGCTTGTATTTTGAAGTGTTTTCTTTAACCCCCTAGAGAAAAAAAGGTATTTTTAATTAAATGCTAAAGTTTTACTGAAATTTATGCTCATGAAATAGCATGTGCTTATGAAATAGCATGTGCACGTAAAACTGGATGCAGATTCTGTGAAGGGTTCAGAAGGGAAACAAAAGTGATGTAGGTCAAAGTTATTTCTCTTTAGTTTTACACCTGAACAGCCCATCATTTCTGAAAGCCTACGCCATAAGAACTTTCCTTTAGTTGTGCTGTTCAACCCACAAGAAATGATTCATTCTGTTCAACTTAGTAGCTTTATAATAAACTGTACATTTTTAAAACCTTGCAGGATCAAATCCCTAAAAAGCTTCACAAAGTTTGGTCCTCTTAATGCCACAGTGTGAAGCAGCAGAGTTTGAGGCTTTTTTTTCAACTGCTTTAATATACAGAAAAGTGATAGCTGTACAGAAACCAGGTTCTGCTCTGCAACAGTAAGCATCTCTACTATGCTATAGGGCATACATACATTATTATTTTGGCAAATGTGACTTCTAAGCTGCCCAAGACTATCAGCTGTATTTAAAGGATACGTCACAGAAGAATGAAACGTGAAGGAATGACAATCTTGTTTTGTTAGTAGATGAGAATAAACCCCAGTATCTCTTGTTTATGCTCAATATTAAAATACCTGAAGCTACGTCTGAGCTCCCTGCTGCAATTAAGCATGAAGTTGATACAGGCTGCCCACATGACCAGGAGCTACTTACTGCTTATAAGACACGTCTGACCTGTGTTAAATACAATTCCCTAACCATGATCAATGGGCTTGTAAACTGTGATCGAGCCCGAATGAATAATGATGTTTACAGGCAGCAGCTCTTTTCAACTTCATCAGGTACCCAGCTCTTCTTTTTAAGTTACAGGAAGCTGTATGTTGAGGACAGTAAATTAGCCACCCGAAAAACACTCAGAGTCAAACCAAGAATTCATTATGTTTGCAATTGAATTCTACTATACAAAAAAAAAAAAAAAAAAAAAAAAAAACTGGGTTTTAAAGGCAGCAGAACTTGGTGGGGAGGAAGTAAAATTAAATTTAAACCCCGTTTAACATCCTAAGATCCCATGCTGTTTGTACATCTCCCGACAACCTGTTTTCTGATCATGTAGCTGCTCAACACAAATCACGTGCCAAATTTCAACCTCCTCTTACTCAGCTCAGGACTACCTTAAATACGTTACACTGTGAATGCAACAGGCACTTCTTACACAATATTGTAAACTAGAGCAAAGGCTTCTTGGTTGACTAGTTGAGTATCTAGTCTTGTCACCGTTTCAGTAAAACATTCTCAATGCTGCGTCAGGTTCCTCATGAAAATTCAAAAGTACTCACCCTAACGAGACTAAAAATCCCCCAAAGGTAAATGCAGACTTTCAAAATGATTTTAAGAGAGTAACCAGGAAATATTGATCAAAGCAGGTGGCAAGATGAAGGCCAGGAGCTGAGGTGTGCTCTTCTGCTCCCGGCTGCCCAATGGACCCAGCAAAAATGGGGACACTTCCTTCATCCCTGTGCTTTCACCAACACTGTCAGCTTTTTACAGCCTCCCTTTTTTTTGCTTTGTGCTCTGTAAGCTGTAACACAGAAGAGGTGCAAGGAGTGACCAAGGTTTTAACCAGTGTCTTGAGGCCTGCCTCAAGCGGTGTCAGACGAATGCCAGTTGAACTGTTCCTCTTCACCATCCCGGGGGGGGGGGCCTATTTTGGCCTCCAGCCTTTGGGACACACGCAGTCGGGTAAAGCAGCCATCATTTTACCTTTTCTTAACTTTTCTGTGTGCTGTTTGGGGCAGGGACCCTGCTGCTCCAGGGCCACCCGTACCTCTGTGGGAGAGGGATCACGCTCCAGCCCACCTTCAGCTGGGAGAAACCCAAACCTCCTCCTTGAGCGAACCTAACTAGCCAAGAATAAATGCTAATCCCCTGAAGTGCGTCAACAAGCCCCGATGCTATCACCCCGAGAGGAAATACATTTTTGGTATGTGTCAGGCCCAGGGATTAGCCATGGGAAATGGCGAACACGCACCCACGGGGAACTGCGGTCTCTTCCCTAACGTTGTCACAGGATAAAACGTCGGTACAAGCCA
>NW_009259498.1:564297-582786 GCF_000687185.1 Egretta garzetta
GGCTGAGGGGCCTGGGCAGCGCCCATGTCCCTCCGTCGCTTCCAGCCCCCCGGGCTGAGGGGGCTGCCGGTGCCTCCAAAGTTTGTTGTGGAAGAGGAGGGAACGCCAAGCGTAGTCTGCTTTTGTCCGTGACAGTTCCTCCGCTGAAACATCAGGGAACGGCGCTGACCCTAGCAGAGAGCTGTGGCGCTTTCTGGGAGTTTTGCTGGGCCGCCTCCGCGCTACCTGTGTGCGGTGACCTTGTGCGGGCTGATAAAGTTTGCCCCTTGCTGAGGAAACCGAGGGGGAGGGTGATTTAGCTGCCCCTCATGTGAGCGGTTTGTTAAAAGATTTATTTCCCCCCCCACACCTTGTGAAAGACCGCAAGCAGTTGTATCTAATGGGGTAGCCACTAACGCGGTGCTTTGGAGCCTCTCTGTTTCATGCTCCGTGGATGGGCAAGGCACAGAAAAATCTTTCTCTGTGGGTTGTTGATGTCGGGGGACAGCAGGTGAGCAAGTGCTCCCCACGTCCATACAGTTCTCTGCTCTGTTTTCAAGTAGAATAAAATCCCATGGAAACTGTATTCGTGCATCTGCCCTCCTCATGCCAGTTTGATGCCCAGCCTGCCCCCAAAGTTGGTAGATCAGGATTTTACAGGTGTGGGGATCAGCTGTAGGTCCCGACTGCATAAAGTAGTCTTGATCAATACTGGTAAGGGTTCTTCAGGAGCACTACACCCTTAGCAGCGGTGTAGCTCCTGAGCACACCTAAGGTGAAAGACCAGCACCTTCAAGAGACTGTTTTTGCTTTATAGTGGGAGTTACCCTCTGTCTGGTGCAATCTGACGTCAGTTGATGGTACTGATGTATAAGGAAGGCTGAAGTGGTGTGCTGAGACTCTGCCAAACTTTTAAAACAAAAGCCACCTTACAATCAATTGGCAATAAAAGGAAAACAATTTTTCTGGCAAATAAGAGGGCAGAGTTTCTTCAAACAGCGTTTTGCAAATGCAGGAAGGTATCGACACAGTTGTAAGTCAAATTACTGCGCTGCCCTGTGTGGCTTTGAGTCATGCAACTGGAATGTATTATTATTTTTTTAACTTTCTGTCTATCAGCTGACTTGAATAAGCCTTTGGAGCCAATATGCCAAAACACCTTCTCTTGCCAAAAAGTCATGAAGTATTTAGTTGGAAGTTCTGTGTTGTGCATTAGAGCCTGACTCTCTTCATCATCTTCCAGTGCATCCACTTTGGCAGAGTCCGCTTACGATTCCTGGAGGCACCCGGCAGTCTCCTATCAATATCCAGTGGAGAGACAGTGTTTATGACCCCTTTCTGAAGCCTCTCAAAATCAGCTACGACCCAACAACGTGTCTTCACATCTGGAACAATGGGTATTCATTCCTGGTTGAGTTTGATGATTCTACTGATAGATCAAGTAAGCAAAACTCAGAAAAAATATATTTAACATCTCCTTAATGCCTAGAGAGGAGAAATACTTGCATGATGTAAAACCTCAGGACAAATGTTAAAGATGTACATACAGTAAAAGAATGCTTTAGCTGAATGTGGATTGCCAGTGATGGGAATTGTAATGCAGAAGCTCTATATAGGCCTCGCTTCTGCTGTGTATTTATTACCATGGACAGTGTGCACAAATCCTCTGTTGTAGGTTGAAACTTACTGCAGAAGCCTTAATACCCTGCCCTTTGATAAGGTCTCGTAACATCACAGCTTTGTCTGTGTGAGACAATCTTCAGTTGTGTGTATATGTATCTCCTTAATTTCAAATGAGATTCCGTCGTTACACTTTATTAATCTGCCGCTTATCTTTTTTGTGGTGTTAACAGATGTATTTAATGCATTTGAAGTAATCAGCAGTAAAATGACTTTCAGTTGGAAAGGATACATACTTATCTCAATAAGCTTGTGGAGAATTAAATATACTGAGCTGCTACTGTAGGGAGCAGGTGCGTGTGTTCCTGTTGTTTCAGTATAAGCAGGAGTCCATGCGTGCAAAATCAAATTCTGCGTTCCAGCAATTTGATGTGAATAAGCACTCTGACCTGAGCAGCTAAATCTTTTTTAAATGCTCAATAGAGTCAAGTGACTTAAAATCAAGATGTTGCTACTGAATTCCAGGCTTTCTGTCCATTGTTTCTTTTAAAAGTTGACTTTACCAAAGGATATTGCTGGTATGTGTAAAGAAGATATTTCATAAAGGTAGGTGAACTGGTAGCAGTTGGTCAGGGATATTGTGAAGCACATGATTCATGTTGATTACTCAGCTTGTCCTGGAGGGAAAAATCTGGGGACCCTGGGCAAGTTTGAACCCGTTCGATTAGTCATTTATGTTTAAGGTGACTGCTTACCTCGAGAGATGCTAGACCTTCGTAATCGGTTGAGTAATGCTCTTGAGAAGGAAGCTTTCAGCATGCTAATAAACAAACGCTTTGTCTCTGCGATACTGGGATTTTTGGTTGATGTTTGGAAAGAGGCTGATAAAACAACGCAGCAGAAATGGAGTGGTGGAATGCATGGAGCTTTCACGGGTGTGTGTGACGTTTGGGGTTTTTTTTGGGTTTATTGTTTATAGCTGTTCACCCAGAATATTAGTTTCCAACCAGGGAATATTCTTGCCCTTGTTCATTTGAGTGCTATGATGTGTAGTGAAGAAACCAAGTAGTGCCCTTCTGTTTTTACAGCACAAACTGCTATTGCGTTAGTGAGGTGGGGTTAGAGGAGAGACCAAGACAAGAGACGTAACTTGTTAGCTCATCGGTGATTTTAACTTACTAACTTCAGATTGGTTTTGCTTTTAATTTAACAGTCTTTTGCTTTATACAGCCATACCCCGCTATCTGTTGAGGATGTGTTCCTGAAAAATGTAATGGTTTGCAGCTCAATGGATGACACAGTAATTTTTTTTTTCTGCAAGAATTGATGTAATGGAGGGGAACTGCCTGCAAGAGGTTAAGAAATATGCAACATTTAAATATGCAGGGACAGTTTTTGTGACCTAGAGGCAAGCACGGGATCATCAGGGCTCTCCATTAAGAGGGGTGCTGGCCTTTCAGAGGCTGGGGGTTCAGAGCGCGTCACAGCTCTGAAGGATCTTATCTGCTTCATCTCTAAGACTGAACACTTGAGGTAAATTTAAATGTGAGCATTCTTGCTGCCTCTTTCTGAATATCCGCCTCTTCACCGTCATCCTCTTCCTCAGGTGAATTAAAGTCAATGAAGAGTGATGACGGCTAGTGGAGGATGGCATTAAATGATCAGTGACAGGACTCCAAAACGGCAGAGTAACAACAGATCGCGGGATGTTGCTGTATAAATGGCCGGGTTTTCAAGTGCCTGCCTCTCTCCTCCACCTTTCTCTCTTTACTGTTGCTATTTCTGATTTTTCTTTCTGCCAGCTTCTGTCTAACGATAATAGAAACCCAGGGAAGGAAGCTTATGAATAAACAAAAAAAAGCAACAAAATTGAAACAGAAGATGAAAAAGACAAAATGAAACGCGCACCCAGGATAGACAAAAATGCCCAACTCCTGAGATGAGGCAAAGCAAGACTTGGGCAAAAGATGAAGGTAGTGCTGCCATGGGCTGTTTGCTTATGAGCAGAGCAGGAGGATGAAGAAGAAAGAGGGTGTGAGGAAGGTATGTACAGAACGTGGTCCTCTCTGTGTGCATGAATGCCATCTGCTGCAAGGAGCTGAGACTGAAACACAACTAGGGCTGCAATAAAAACCTGCTGTGACTCTTTCCTCTGGTGGTTGTTAGAGTTCCCTGTTTTGAAATAATCAAGACTTGTAAATTGAGAGGAAATGAAATAGCTAAAGTGCTTGTGAAGGGACTGTAAGTTCCTATTTGTTTCCTGTCACTTTCTAGTGTCCGCTATAGGAACCTGGTTTTCTACATATGTGTGCCTGTGCCTAAATTTACTCGCAAGGTAAACATTTGGGTGAACGTGATTATTAACGTGAACGTAGTCACTTGTGCGTTTGCATCATCACATATTTAGGAATGGGTAGTGTTAGAGCACAGAAACTTTAATTCTGAAAGACTTGGCAGCGTGGGCCACATCTTCATCCCATCCCCGAAAGTTACCTTTCTCTATCAGGATTTTTTTAGTGATGGTCAGTGTTGCATTTATGCTAAGAGCTTAGCAGCAGTGAATGAAATTAATTAAATATCAATTTGCATAGCTTGTTTTAGCTTACTCCTTTATCACAAGCAGGCCTATCTAGTTAGAATTTCAAACCTGCTGGCTGGCTTTCAGGAAAAAAAAAAAAAAGAGACAAGAAAAGCTCTTAAAGCCTGTCATTGTTTTCTCCTTAGCATTAAAGTGATTAACTTCTTTTCAAAAGTAGTGTTGGGATTATGTACTTTATACAGTGGTTTGCTGCAAAATTTAACCATGATGTACAGTTAAGTAAAAATCAGCAAATGGGTTTCTACGGCTACGTATTTGTTGTTAGCTCTTTGGCAGTAATTACGGTCTCTTGTTTACCAGATGCTGTGACATAGTAACTAGCAAGACTTTGCAGGATGTTCCTGGTTCAATGGGAGGAAATGAGTAAAACCCAGCAGTATGCAGAAAGCCTGGCATAGACTTTATCATTCATGTATTTGCAAAAGGATGAGAGGCCTTCTGAAACCAGGAGAGCTGGCTGAATGTTAGAGCTTCCAGAAACTCAGAATCTTGCCCACAGGCAGGGTGGAATTTTAGATGCTTTGTGGAGTGTAGCTTGAGCAGTTTACAGCAGCCACAACGTTAGTGTATTTCTGGCTGTGCGGGAAGTCTTTTAGTGTTGGTTATGCAGTCTGAAAGCTGCCTTGAAGCAGAACAGTATGTCTGGGGTTTTGTAACTTGGAAAAAAAAAGCAGAATTGAACATTTGACACAACGTACCGATTTTTCTGGCAAAATTGGATTTTGGAAGTCTTGTATTGTCATGGGAAATTTTTCACAGATATTGAGGCTTCGCTGGGATGTCATTTAATAGATGTATTAATTGCTTTGTCATCATACATGTTTTTTCTGGTAAGGCAGTTCTCATTTGCCTGCTCAAAGAGAAGAGCATGGAAGGTGACATGTAATTACCATGACTCTGCCAAACTTGACATGGTTTGGAAAAAACCCAGTGATTTCACACAGAATCACAGAATCGTAAGGGTTGGAAGGGACCTCAGGAGATCATCTAGTCCAACCCCCCTGCTAAAGCAGTTGGAAAAAACCCAGTAATTTCCTTGAGGGGAGATGGATGAGGAGACTATTTAGCTTACCTTCAATTTGATATAGCTGATTCACTAGGAGTTTCCTTGAGGGGAGATGGATGAGGAGACTGTTTAGCTTACCTTCAATTTGATATAGCTGATTCAGGCTGCAGGGAAAAACAGTGATGTGTTTGCCTGAACAATTTTGTCATAGCAAAGTAAATTGTAAAAGTAGGGGACTGTTTCAGAAAGATAGCTGCTCCACCTGATTTCTTCCCTGGGCAAACTTATTTTCAAGCAGGATCTTGCTGTGTTACTCGTCTGGACAATTCTAAATCATCTTTATTAATGTGTATGTCTTGTTTTGTTTTTTAGTAATCGTTGGAGGTCCGTTGGAAAACCAATACAGGCTAAAGCAGTTCCACTTCCATTGGGGAGCTATAAATGAGTGGGGTTCAGAGCACACAGTTGACAGTAAATTTTACCCGGCAGAGGTATGAGATAAAATGCTGAACAATGCAAATACTTAGGGGGACTGGAAGCGAGGTCCCAGGCTGTCTGGGACTCTACTGCATGTTGAAAAACTCCCTGTTTGAAGAATTGCAGCTTAATGTTAAGGATCAGATCTGGTAGGGGCTGCAGCTCATCTACTGTTTCATTAGTGAATTCATATTCACTATGTTTTCTGGAGAAGAACACAGTCTTCAATTTGAACATTGGGCCCATTACCGAAAGTTTCAATAATGTTTCTTCTCCCTGAATGTCCACAGGGGTAGCTGCCGGCTAAGCCAAGGGCAGGCAGTGAAGTACCATTGCTATTCCAGCTCTGTCTGGATGGAGTGGCACACCTCTGCTTGTCCTTCCTCCTTTTACAGGGGAAAAGGATGAGACAGAAAGCAGGCTGAGGGCACCATCAGGTCTTAATGAGCTCCCAGGTCCCAACTCATGTGGTGCACATCAGGTGGACAGCAAATATTGAGGTAAATGTGCAAGCTCAGATCTCTGTTAACAAAATTTAAGTGTTTTACCTCTGAGCTGCAGTAAGCTAAGAGTTCACATGAGGTGTAGGATCCATTTTCTTGGGAGTATGGTGAATCCATTGCATCTCAACAGTCGTCTCTCATGGACGTCCAAATGTCCCAATCCTTACTACTTTAAAATCACTGTTTATTATTACAAACGCTTGCAGAGAAACAAAGCATGTACTAAATAACTCTTTTAAAAAAAAGTTAAAGAGAAAACAGAAGATTATTTAATTCTCAGACCCATACCTGTAACTCAAGAAGCCTGGTCCTGCTTACTTTATGTACAATAATTGTCTTGTGTATGTGACCTCAGAGCTTTGGCTAATGTCAGAAAGTTGACTCCCATTATCAGCAATTTTTTGTGTTTCTTAAAGTCATTAGAATAACGTACAGCAGAGTTCTATGGTAATATAGTGTTTATCGTGATCACTGTTTTCCGTTTTCAACTCGTAAACAATTATTGAAGTAGCAAAACTTTTGTGATGAAGTAACTACTATGACAGAAGGAGCCAATAAAAAGGATGGAGCCAACGGGGAAAAAGACAATTGAAGTTCCTCAGAGAGGAAAGCATGACAGGTATAAACACAGCTGTATGCCAAAGGTGGAGAATTTGAAAAATGATTATTGCTGATTTTTGAGAAGATGTTTATCTCCTGTTAATGGAGATAACGTTCATAACGATGCTTGTCAGCTTGGCAAGATAATTACTAACAGCAAGACAGTATGACTAAGTTTTGGGACTGGTGCTGGCTATCTATTTAATACACAAAACCTCTCAATGGAATGCTTGTGTTGGACTGTAAGCAACGCAGAGGAAGCTTATGTTGCGTGCAGGACGATGGTCCTTAGCAGAAGAGCATGCTCTGATCTTCCTGTTAAGAGATGGAAGGGTCCTTCTGTTACAGGTATCCTAAGCCATTTTGTGCCTTGTAACTAGCATTCCTGTAATCAGTCTCCCACAGACAAAATCCCTTCCATATGTGTGAAATGTAGTTTATGGGTCTTTGGCTATTGTTTAAAACAATGCCAAAAAAAAAAAAAGGGAAGTACTGTTATTTTCCAATAACATTTTGGTCTTCATTTTTGTGGTGTGTGATTTCTGAGGTAGCTCACTGTGGTGGGCCAAGGACCAAATGTAGCAAAGATCAAAAGTCAAGTTCCTTGATATCATTGCTGTGCTCTGTGCACGTGTTGATTTCTCATTCATTTGTATTTCAGTTGCATTTAGTACACTGGAATGCTGTTGTGTACCCGACTTTTGAAGAAGCTGTAATGGAAGGTAACGGCTTGGCTGTTATTGGAGTGTTTTTAAAGGTAATTTCACTTTGTGTGATAAGCGTAACGATGCCTTTTTATTTTCATTTTGTTAAAAGTGATTCAGGACAAAATACCTCTAGATTTTTGTTGTTGCTGTTTTAAAAAAAAATACTGATTAAGGCAGATAAGTAGAATGTCAGCTTAATGATTCTCTACCTCCTACCTGTCTTCTGCAGCTAGGAGCACATCACCAAGGGCTGCAGACACTGGTTGATGCCTTGCCGGCAGTTAAACACAAGGTGAGTGGTTTTAAGTGTGCCACCAGGTATCACTCAGCATAGCTAGAGCAGTTATGCAACATAAGGAATACTTTGAGAACAGCAAAACACTGATAAATGCTTTCTTCCTTAAATGTCAGTAGGGGGCATTCACCCCTTGGGTGAATTGTTGATTATATGGGAGGCGGGGGGGGGAAAAAAGCTAATTTTTAAGGAGGAGTTGTGTATTTCAAGCTTTCCAAACCTCTTGGTTTAAGAAATAATGCTCTTGAGACTGTACCCCCTTAAAAGGCCGTGCACATGTTTAATGCTTGCTCTCACTGGAGCGTGCCCTTCTGCTTCTATGAAAGCATATGCTGGATTAGTTTTTATGTGTTGTTTAACGGGAAGGAACCTTCCGTGCTGTGTAAAGTGGTAGTTTATTTCTTGTGGAATTAAGGCTTTCTGATTTTTTTTTTTTTGTCTGACCTTTGAGAAGGAGATTATTTTTTGCTTTTTTTTTTTTTTTAAAAAAAAAAACCACTGTAAATTCTCTGCTAGGGGAATGGGACTCTTTCTTCGTAGCTCATTTCTGACTTCTGCCAGCAGAGGGAGTCCTGCGTCTCTGATAGCGCTCAGAAGCAGCTCATAAGTTCTCCAGGTGTCAGTTCCTTTTCAAAGTACACACAAAGAAAAAACACATCAAGAATTTTGCTGGTTTGTAAGCACCTCCAGTTGAAGTCGCTGTGCTGTTATTTATCACAGTAAGGATATTTTTTTATCCAAATAAAACAAATATTTATGGCAGTGCAGTGAAAACTCTGCCAGATAAATACCAAACAAGTCAGTTCAGTGCCAAAAAGACCTAAAAAAAATAATCTGTGAATATACATGCATTATGAGAATATAATATTTTACAGCATATTAATTTGAAAGAAACTGAACTCAAGATAAAAAAAAAAAATAGTATCAGACATTAGGCTCATCAAGCTTCATGTGGGCTGCTCTGAAAGGGATCTCATTTCCAAAGGGTGTCAGTTACCCAGCAGCTCCTCAGCACTTGGTTTAAAACGTTTGTTGCCTTGCCAGTGTTATCGGTGACTTAAGCACCAAACCCTGAGAAACATCACCCTGGTTAGGAAGAGGAGGAAGGTCAGATAAAACCCATTCTGATGTCCTTGCACCTTCTCTCCCATGATGGGTAAAAGCTCCCATCTAGAATCTCTTGTCCAACTCCCTATTTTTGAAAAATTCTTTACTGTAACATTTCTCATTCTCAGTAGGGAACCAATAAAGCCTATCTATGGAAAAACAGGATCTTCCTTTCCTGCATTGCCAGTATATCCTGAAAATATCCCAGGAGTAAAATGTTTGTGTGGGGAAATCATGGGCTCTGAAGCTCCTACATGCTGTCTGGTGTCTCAGTTGTGGGAGTGCACATTCTGGAGACTTAATGTGGCTTAAATAAAATTTTAGTCCTCTTGCTTCTTCCTGCTGCCTAAAATCACGTGGTGAAAAGTAAAAGCTCTATTGTTTGCAGTCTATTAAGTATGGCTGGCAGAACTGCCTGAACTTATTCCACCATTTATTCTTTCTTTTTCCTGTTTGCTTCTAGCTCCCATAAAGACGTAGTCAGTTGTTCCTTCGCATTCCTTGTTTCTTCTGTACTGAATTCCTAATGGCTTATGGGGACAACAGAAATATTTAAATTTTGTCTGCTCACTAGCTGCCTCTTATACCTCAAACCCAGGTTACCAATTCTGTACAAGTTAATGGGATTTTAAATTATTATTTTATATAGATCATATTAATATTCACAATACCTAATTTGCATATGCATATGTAACACATACAGTATTTAATCTCATTGTTAAGATATTTCTAACATAGATCATATTAATATTCACAACACCTAATTTGCATATGCATATGTAACACAGTATTTAATCTCATTGTTAAGATATTTCTAAACCTTCTCAAAAAACAAGTTTTAAACATAAATTCTTTTTGGGGTTTAGGACACTGTTATTGAGTTTGATGTCTTTGATCCCTCCTGTTTGATACCTTCATGCCCTGATTATTGGACCTACGCGGGCTCTTTGACAACTCCCCCCCTTACTGAATCAGTCACATGGATTATTAAGAAGCAGCCAATAGAGGTTGAAGAGAATCAGGTAAATCTCATGCTTACGTTTCAAATTATACCATACCATACCTGTTTGACTGCCTGCTGCCGTGGAAGGGAAGATGCAACGAAGTAGTTGCTTACCAGTGCCAGTAATTCTCTTTGAATACACACAGGATCGGGTGGGTGCTTCACACCCAGTATTTCTTTTGGGAGGTATCCTGTCATTAACAACAGCTAATATTGAAAGACTTAAGACCTCCTCGGTAAGCAATTAAAGATGCTTCTCCAGCTTTTGATGTGTGATAAACAATGCCTTATGCTGGAAAGTGCCCCTTGAAAACTTCTATGGTTATTTATTGGAATGCTGCATAGTTTTGCTCTCCTTGCAGTGTTTTTCTTTGCTCTCCTGCTTGCAGTCCTTCTTGTGGTAGGGAGGAAGGAGAAAGGGCAGGTTTTGTGAAATTCCAAACTCTGACCTTTTGTGCATATTCCTGATAGCCATGTGCATTTGCACAGAAATCCTGCAGAGGGCTAATCTGCCGTAGGCATGTTTACTCTCTATTTGGCTGTATTGTCCTTGAATTCCTTTTCTTCATTCCCCTTTAAAAAGGACAGACAAACAAGGGTTTTGGCAAATGTTTGTATTACAGAAGTTACTTCAAGTGGAGGAGTACTTGGTCAACAGTCTGTTCTGACACCAACCCAAACTTGCCACCATATGCCCTCTACTGCTTTTAAATTCAGTACTTTATGTTTCAATGGGATGTAGGCAGATAGATGTAGGGACAAGTAGAAAATGGTCAGAAGGGAGGACTCACTGGAATTGTACTACAATTGTGGGGTTTGTTGGAAGTTTTCAGGGTTTTTTTAGCCATTTAAAGTAGTGGAATACTTTGAGGGTCATTACAGCATAGAACAAGTTTTGGAGATTGCTGCAAAGCAGGTAGAAATGAGCTGCTCCAAAAAATCTACCATTTTTTTTATGGTTTAAGCGGCACTGAAAGTTATCTGTGCATTGTCCCCACTTTTTCAGACTTTGATTAATAATGAAGTGAGAGTCCAATGACACGGGGAAAAATACTGATTTTTTTTTTTTTTTTTTTAAATACAACTTTTGCATGGGCCTAGTCCATCTAGAAAGTCACGCTCCAAACAAACCCTAAGTTGGAAGAATAGGCATGTATGGATCCTAATGTTTTAGTTTACATAAAGGAACAGGATGGGAAGAGCTGAAGACTGTTAACAGAGCAGAGAGAACTGAACGTGTAGTGTGTCGTTCTATTTTCAATTGAAAATTTTATCTCCTCCCCCCCCGCCCCGCTCTTCTTCACTGACTCTTTTATGGCATAGAAAGGGTCATCATTTACTTAACATTGTAATGCCCTTGTGAGCATTAAAAGCTGATCTGCTGCATGCTTTAATTCCCAGTTACAAACCACTGAGAACAACAACTATGTAGATTGTTGCTTGTTGAGGATCCCTCTTTTCTGGGTCCCAGCATATGCAAGTCTGTATAAGATAACAGCTCCAGGAAGGGTGTAAATTAAGAAGGTTGGAGAGGTTTATTTAAAGATGGCATATGTTCCCGTATTCAAATGGGAATCGGTTCCGTCTCAGACATGCCACATTTGAGATGTAGTTTGCCTAAAGATGGCAGATGACTGACAGTTCATCTTCTGCACTGATATGGATGATGGGGTAATCTTTACCAGCAAGCGACAAAGAATTGCCAAAAGTTCGTGCTAAAATTTCTCGGAATGCAAATGTAATAGTACGTTTACATATTTATTTTTTTTTTCAAGCATGAATGATTGTGTTTTGTCGTGAACTCCAATAATTCTCCAGTTAGTAAAGTCACAAAACTGGACATTTCTCATTCTCAGCTGGAGGCATTTCGGATGCTGCTCTTTACTTCAGATGGCGAAGAAGAAAAGAGAATGGTAGACAACTTTCGCCCTCTTCAGCCATTAATGAATCGAACCGTCCGTTCATCCTTCCAAAGCAGGCATCTCTTGAATACTGAAGTGCAGCCCAAGGACCATGCTGAGCAGATCAGGCCATAGACGGCCCATGAAATGTCAGTCCAGACTGCAATACCTGGATATAACTGACGTTATTTTTTAATTATTTTTCCTCTTTCTGCAGTGTGTGTATGCCGTACAGTTTCATAGCCAGCCAGTTTCAGTTCTGCTAAGTGTCATGTGACCTTCATTAGAGAAGCTGTGGGTTTTGTTAGGTTTGGTTTTTTTTAAGAAGTGAATAATACTAACTCTTAACAAATTGACTTGCTGTAAAGCAAGGATCAGTAAGGAATTGTTTTGACAGTTAAAGGAAAAATAAGGGCAGGAGATTTCTTCCCCTGCCTCTTTCCTGAACTGTTTTGTGTCTTCACATGCTCCTTCAGTGACTTGAGTGAATTAAAAATCCCAGCTAAAAACGTGTTAGCAAGCAGGAAGTGTGAAGAGGTGAAAAGTATTACTATTGATCAGGTCAGTTTGTGGAATTATTTCAGAGGTTTGGGAAGAGAAGTAGCTTCTCTACTCACATATACAGAGACATTTTATCTTCTTCCTTTTTCATCGGTGCTTAGGTTGACCAGAGGAGAAGGGGGGAAAAAAATCACTTTTGGAATCTAAGCTCTTTCCTATTGACTGCATGATCCATGTTTGATATGGATGCCCCAACTCTTATCTATACCACAAGCCAGAAGACTTTTTCTAAAACCTTATAACAAATGTAGAAGCTTTTATCTTTGGCAGTTTTTACTTTTCTGTATTAATAATGTGCCAGGAGAAGAGAGCAGAAGAGAATTCATCAGTATCTCAAGACTGGCAAGAGCAGTAAATTAGGTGAAAATGTCCAATTGATCCCAGGATATTGATAAAATCAAAGGAAAGCAAAATTAGATAAGCCCCAGCTGACCCTCCCAATGGGATTTTTTTGGGGGGGAAAAAAATATTTCTGAAACCTAACCCAGTGCTAGGAGAGTATGGACAAAATGCAGCATTCAGATACTTGAAAGTTTTTTTTGGTTTTGGGTTTTTGGTTTTTTTTTTTCAGTAACTCATAGAGCACCAGTGCACTCTCTTCAAAGTTTTATCTTAAGATGTACTTTTCTTATAAAAAGAGTTATCTAGCTTCATGACAACTGGGGACCAGACTGTATTTATAGCACCTTATGGTAATGAAGTTAAGTGGTGGTTGAAATTTATTTGTGGACCAGACAGAATTGTTGTGTAAGCTGCCAGCTGTGGAGCCTTATCCTAGAGTTATGGTCCAATTGCCACGAGTGTTATCTACCTCTGAAGCATGCTACTACTAGCCATAATTTTGTCTCGAGCACCTTTCTTACTGGCTTTATGCATTACTGTATTTAACAGCATGCCTGTGCATGAAATTCATGTACTGGATGTATGGTCAGATTTTCTGATCAGGAGCAGGTCTGTCTGTAAACTCACGATGTGATCTTGATTGTATTTGAGGAGTCTTTTTGGAGAACAGATGTTGCTTGGTCTGCTTCTGCCAGTAAGCAGTCCCTGGTGGCTGGTGTGATTCAGCACAAGTGATGCCAGGACGCTGGCTTGTCAATGCTAAATTCAGAACTTCAGAATCTGTACCTTTTGTTTAAGTCCAAGTGTTCAGTTTAAACGCACTTTAACACTTTTTAGTGTGACCCTGATGATTTTTAAGGCTTTTGAATATTCTTGCTTAACCAGTTAAGTGCCCAGGTCCTACCTTTGCTTCCTTAATAGCTCTACCTCAGGCTGTTGTTATGCTGTGCCTTTCTCCCTTGGCAATTTGAAATGTGGCCACTTACCACGCAGAGTCACTGTAAGGTTAAACGTAAGAAAATCACTCTTTGATCCCAGCATAGCATACTTATTTTTTACTGTGTAGTATATTCAACATGGCAGTATGTCTCTTCAGTTTTGTTACCTCTCCCAAGCCCTTACTGCTCGGTTGAACCGTACCATCTTGGTTGAACTCTGGAGAACGGTGCCATCTCTACCAGCTTGGTTAAACTATACCATCCCAGTTGAACTATCCAGTGTTTGGCATCATCAGACAGACTTTTTACTGTGTTCCTGATCTGCAGAATCACATCAGTGATGGTTTTGCCAGAGAATGACAGGTTCCGAAATAATTTTGGAAGGGACCTCTACAGTTCTGGCAATAGGAAAACCAATTCTTTTTACTTTCTGCCTGAGCGTACTTGACCTAGTAATTGTTAAGCTTGAGGTGTTCATTCAGTGGTGTTCTTGCAAACACTTTTCTGAGGTGGACTCCGTAGCAGGATGGCAGTGATTCAGAACTGGTACTTGTCTATCTGAGATTTTTGCCGCTCATTATTAGCAGTTAGGAAAAACTGTAATATAAAGTTATCTTAATGTTGCCTTCACATTCAGAAATACAGGTCACTCGGCAGCACTAAGCTAGCTGTAGGTACCCTGCATCAATATCCCTA
The DNA here is from genome assembly GCF_000687185.1 of Egretta garzetta. Classification (NCBI taxonomy): domain Eukaryota; kingdom Metazoa; phylum Chordata; class Aves; order Pelecaniformes; family Ardeidae; genus Egretta; species Egretta garzetta. The sequence continues at coordinate 578,632 of NW_009259498.1, forward strand.
TCACATATATTCATATATGTGAATGGATCTTTTCAAAAGCTTCTTGCAATTGCTCTAAGTTTTTTAGTTGTCTGGGTGATTTTCACCAAGTTGTTGTGTACCTCTGATCCACTGAGATTGTTTCACTAGTTAATACAGCTTTCCTAGCATACGCAAATACAAAATACATATTTTATTCCTAGGAAGCTCCTGTGGTGTAAATGTTTAATCTTCAGATGCTTCATAATGCCGTAGTATGCTCGTACCCAATTGAGTTCTCCATGGTTAGGTTTGCCCCACTGAACCTAATTTTCGTCCTAGGTGTGTAAATCTTTTTAACGTGCTCACTACCATGCATCCATCAGAGATGATGGTGAACATTCTGTTTTCAGTGATCTATTTAAAATTCTCAGAGAGATTTACTTTGTTAAAGTATTGTCGTGGAAGTTTTGTTAGCGAATAGGTGAATTATCCACTCATACAGTTAATAAGTTATACTCCATACCTACTTAGATAAAAATCACATCTAAGTATAGTAATATAAAATCAATCAATTTCAATTTCAGCACTGATCGCTTCAAATATCTGGAAACAGGGTCAACAGAAAAAAAAAAACTAACTCTACTGTGCTACACAAATGAGCTTTACAGGGATTTTCTGTTACTGATGTTGCTGGGTTTTGAGCCTTGCATTTATGTTTTAGCATCTCCGGTTAAGGTAGGCAGTACCTCAGCTGCAGGACGGATTGTTGTTGAAATTAGCAGTCTGATGAACAAGAAGGCTTTGGGGGTTTGGTGGCTTTTTTTTTTTTCTTTTTGACTTTTATGTTACAATGACTGTATGGGCCTTGCAAAAGCTAACTTCAGGAAAAATAATTGTGCCTGCACGTGTATGTAAAACAGGAGATGGGATATAATTCTTTTGCCTTACTCTGTCAGCTGTGTGTGTGGGGGAAATGATTGTTGGACTACAACTAATACTTGTAATGATTTTTCACAACTAAGTTAAACTCTACTTGAAAGGTGTCCGCATAGGCATCTTTAGGCTCTTCTTTTAGATGGTGCAATACAAAAGGGTCAAAGCACATGTTTGTATTTGCCCTTGCATATTAGTCACTTCCATTACTTAACACTTTACTGGGAGGCGTTCTTGTGGCAATAAGTACTAGGAATTAAAGACTGTAATAGAAATAATTTTGAGGACAGCTTATGAAAATGGGGGTAGAAGGTTTTTGAGCATAGATCTGTGTCCGTGTTGGTCTGACTTCCAACTGCCTTTCAATATTTCTGTTAAATACCGCTCTTATCGGAAGTCTCGTTCTTGGTGACTTCACAGCTGGAACGACTTCATTTGGCGTTTGAGTGTTTGATCCATATTCCTACATTCCAGAACTCTCACACACTGCACTTCAGGTGTACACCCCCACCTATGCCTGACCTTTTGTTGTCTTCTGTCACGATGGCTTGCGTTGGGATTTTAACCGCAAGTCTGACAGGAGCGTATCTTTCAGCTTTGAAAGCTATGGAAATGGAGATTGCTTTGATCTCACGAAAATCTGCTGGGTTTTAGGGTACTGGAATTCTACATGGCTTATTTTTGAGGAAGGGTGCCTTTTCCTGCTCAACTTCATAGGCAATAGTATTTGCTTTAAAATTTGAATGCCTTAATTTTGAATGCCTTAACTTGTATTTCGTAGCACATCCTTGCTTTTTTCTTCGTGCATCTCGTTTTCGTGGCAGTTGTTCCATTGTGTATTTTAATGAGTGTTACCTACCTAATCGTAGTTTACTGAAATAATTGTCTTTGCGGGCAACATGTAGCAGGGAATGCCTTTTGTTCTCCTAGGATATGGGCCTTTTTCCTCAGTTTTCACCTGATGTAAAGAAACTTGTAGCTGCTGTATTTTAACCTGTTACATTAGTGTGCGACTATGCAATAAAGAAGCACAGAGAAACCTGTGTCTGTATCTCATTGTGTAATTAAGCTCGCCGAGTTAAAAAGTAGACTTTCTGTCAAGAAAATAATACAGTTCCTCCTTGAGAATGAACCGGTTCATTATGAGTGGAGTCTAATCAGACATCAGACAGTCTGTGATCCTTGAAAGCTCTGAAAGACTCTGCTGAACTGTGTTATAATGGGAATGAAGGGACAATGACCTCTCTGTTGCCGCTGTACTGATGGAGGGATATCTAATGATTTGTTACATTCTGCTAGATGCAACATGCTGTCTAACATGGGATTCCAAATTTTGAGGATCTTTGCTAGACTACTTCAGTTGACGCCTCGATTAAACTCGACCTGTCAACTCAGCTCCGTTTTCTGTGGTGTAGTTGGGCTTTATAAAGCTGAGCGGTGCTCTGAATGTGCAGTGTAACTCAAGAGTTCTACGTTTAGTGGTTGTGGCTACAAGAACTGTATTGAATAACCTGAAAAAAAACCTTGAGTAAAAGAAATTACTTTTTATCAGTAAAAGTTGGCTAACCAGGTGAAATAAGCCTTAATTTCTGTTTCGCTGCGAGTCCAGATACCGTATAGATATGTTAGGCTTAGCTGAATTTATTCAAACAAATTTCCACTTCTTTTGATGGGAAAATTAGATTACATTCCTGGTTAAGGAATTCCACCCCCCCAAAATAATTAGAGACAATACTTTTATATAGGGCCTCCCAAACTGTGCTATTTGGTACCCTGTGCAGTAGGCAAGGAGCTTCAGTATGAAGAAAAGAGTGGCACAGGTTAAGAGTGAGGCCAGCTCCACTATTATTGCTATTTAAGGGTTCTAGAAGCTCCCACCACTTCCATTTATCCAACAAAAAAGCTTCTAAGCTCTTGTATTAGTATAGCTGAGGTGTTTGCTAAAGAAATGTCTTATTTGGGTCCAGCAGGCTGTCTTATTTTGATCAAGGCAGCTCTCCCGGATAAATGATTACGAACATACACATTGCTTCTAACAAATGGCCAATTTACTTCTGATACTGGTAATTATTTGTCTTTCTGACAAATAATTCTTTCCGTCTTTCTTTTTGATGTGACAAACTCGAAGTGCCTGAGGATTAGCATATGGAGAACTGATTGTATAATCAAATAGTCTTCAAAGATTCTGCAGAATAACTTGGGGGCCTGAGGAGAGCTAATGTTCATGGTCAGAACTGATAATAATCCGTAGCATTTGTGAAGTGCTTTGAAGATCTAAACCACCCTAACACCATGGCTGCAAAGCAGGTATTTGCTCGGTGATACAAATGGAGAAATGGTTGCAGAATTACCTCTGACTGATTAATGTGCAAGACAATCAAGTACGTGGTTGACTTTAAATATGGCAGTTTAGTGGCTGCTACTCTGCTGCTTCTTGATCCCAGGATTTCCAAATGGAAATGGTGTCAAAACTGAGACTGAACCCTGCAAATTCTTAGCTGACCGTCTACTAAGAAATTCCCTTGGGGCAGAATTGGTTGCAGAGAGAAAAAGATAACTTTGTCCCATTCTCGTGAAAGTTAATGGAAATTTCTGTGAATTAGGTCAATAGCAGGTGTAAAATACCAACCATCAAGCAGTTAATTTATTTACCTTAAGGTAAGAACTCGGTCTTAGAGCACTGGTGAAGAAAATCCATTGATGAATGATTGGGTTCACCCAACTAGACAACTGAGTTTGAGCATTGAGCTGCAAATATCTGAAGCGTAGGTCTTATATCAATTCCAATCCTGTCTGCTGGATCCTGATGTCATGAGGCCAACACGGAGACAATCCCGTATGTTGTGGAAACACGGGGTTTTTTTCTGATTTTATGGTCCTGTGAAGATTTTGCCTCAGCTGAAGTATGAAGTACAGTAACAAGTAAGCGTTGGTTAATCTTAGTCTGAGAAATAATCGGTTTAGATTTACAGCTGCAGAGCCTCTGCCATGGGGCTCATGTTAAGCTAGCAGGCTGAAGAAAGGCTTTTGGGCTTTCAGAAGAATTGTGTGATAAATATGTTTTGCTGTTTGGTTTTTAATTAATTTTCATAGTCTTTGCAGTCTCTTCAGGATCCCGTGTCTCTTTGAAAAACTAGAAAACCATGCTCAGTGCAAAGGTAATTTTTCTCTAAGCTTTCTTCTTAAATATGTACATTTATATAAATCCAGCAGCGGTGAACACCGTTTGGAGCCCCTTGGGCTGCTGTGGTTAACAGCCAC
>NW_009259498.1:582798-583529 GCF_000687185.1 Egretta garzetta
CCAGAACACAGATCTCGTGTTTCTCTGAGGTACCGTGCAGCAAACCTCCCGACCCACCCTACTGCCTGTACTGAAGTGTTTTAAAGTTGCAAGGAGGAGGATGGTCCGGGGAGGATGGACACCGACCTTGGGTTTCAGAGCTCGGGCACGACTTCTTGTGTGACACCAACTACTCGCTTGCTGAGAAACAGCTCCTCAAAGGTACCGCTTCCACCTCTCCATGGCAGCGATTCTTGCTGAGAATCAGGGCTTCCATTCTTTAGCCTCTGAACTTGCCTCCAATCCCACAAGGACAAGAGGGAGCCTGAATTTGCTCAAAATTGGCTCCTTGGGCACCACTGTGAAGTATCCAAATGTCCTTGGATGCAAAGCCTATGCCTTCGTGGAGGTAGCGTGGCAGAAGCTGCTTGTTTTGCCTGCACGCTTGCCAGATTGGCAAAAATTATTTACTTAATTAATTCATTTTTTGTAAACAAGTCTTTTTGGTGATCTTGGTGTCTGAAATGACGGGCAGACCTCCGCCGTGCCTCTGCAGACCCGCAGGCGATGGGCCTTGGCCTGTGCTTGTGTGAGTGTGGAGTAGAAGAGTCCGGTAAGTGCGGTAAAATCGGCTGGGGGAAACTGGGAGACCCGGGTTTTGCTGAACTTCAGGTTTAGGCACACGCAGCGCGACCCGTTCTCCTCTATAGGAACACAGGGTCCTGTGTGGGCAGGAGAACGAACGGTTCCAA
>NW_009259498.1:584417-585127 GCF_000687185.1 Egretta garzetta
TCCCCAGAACACAGATCTCGTGTTTCTCTGAGGTACCGTGCAGCAAACCTCCCGACCCACCCTACTGCCTGTACTGAAGTGTTTTAAAGTTGCAAGGAGGAGGATGGTCCGGGGAGGATGGACACCGACCTTGGGTTTCAGAGCTCGGGCACGACTTCTTGTGTGACACCAACTACTCGCTTGCTGAGAAACAGCTCCTCAAAGGTACCGCTTCCACCTCTCCATGGCAGCGATTCTTGCTGAGAATCAGGGCTTCCATTCTTTAGCCTCTGAACTTGCCTCCAATCCCACAAGGACAAGAGGGAGCCTGAATTTGCTCAAAATTGGCTCCTTGGGCACCACTGTGAAGTATCCAAATGTCCTTGGATGCAAAGCCTATGCCTTCGTGGAGGTAGCGTGGCAGAAGCTGCTTGTTTTGCCTGCACGCTTGCCAGATTGGCAAAAATTATTTACTTAATTAATTCATTTTTTGTAAACAAGTCTTTTTGGTGATCTTGGTGTCTGAAATGACGGGCAGACCTCCGCCGTGCCTCTGCAGACCCGCAGGCGATGGGCCTTGGCCTGTGCTTGTGTGAGTGTGGAGTAGAAGAGTCCGGTAAGTGCGGTAAAATCGGCTGGGGGAAACTGGGAGACCCGGGTTTTGCTGAACTTCAGGTTTAGGCACACGCAGCGCGACCCGTTCTCCTCTATAGGAACACAGGGTCCTGTGT
>NW_009259498.1:585673-607250 GCF_000687185.1 Egretta garzetta
CTGCGCCCGCTCGCCTTCGCCCTGCGCCTCCGCCGAGGGCGAGGGGGTGACCCTGCAGCGCTCCATCACGCTGCTCAACGGCGTGGCCATCATCGTGGGCACCATCATCGGTTCCGGCATCTTCGTCACCCCCACCGGCGTGCTGCGGGAGGCCGGCTCGCCGGGGCTGTCGCTGGTGGTGTGGGCCGTCTGCGGGGCCTTCTCCATTGTGGGGGCCCTCTGCTACGCTGAGTTGGGCACCACCATCACCAAGTCCGGTGGGGACTACGCCTACATGCTGGAGGTGTACGGCTCCCTGCCCGCCTTCCTCAAGCTCTGGATAGAGCTCCTCATCATCCGGCCCTCCTCGCAGTACATCGTGGCTCTGGTCTTTGCCACCTACCTGCTCAAGCCCATCTTCCCCACCTGCCTGGTGCCCAACGAGGCTGCCAAGCTGGTGGCCTGTCTCTGCGTCCGTAAGTACCCCCAGCCCCTCTCCATGTGCCCGCTGGCCTGCTACCCCACGTGGCTCCCCGCTCGCCATCGCCTTCCTCAAAAAGTCAGCCCAAACAGCTATCGAGCCCATGGCTTTGTAGGAGATGCACCATCTCCCCTGTGCTGAGCTGGCTCCGTGCTGGGTTTTTCGGGGCTGTTTTGAACAGCATAAGTAGGAAACGTGGCCCCATCCCAAATAAATTGAGCAAAAATATTCCCCAACTACCAGTTATGGGCTAGCGAGCGTCTCTGATTTCCGGCAAGCGATAAATGCAACGTGCATTTTGCCCGTGCGCTGGCGTGGGATTTCTCCTGCCCTCCTGCAAGGAGTGGGTTCGGGCAGGGTAAAATCCCCTTGCAACCCTGCAGTGCTGAAGTGCTGCAGGGGCTGGGATGGGCAGGGTTTATGTGCAGAGATAGGTTAGGCGAGCGTGCAGTTGGGAAATTATCTGTCGCGAGCAACCGGTGCTGAACGTGGCCTGTTCTGCAGTGCCTGGCTGTTTTCTGCATCGGTTTGGAGATGAGACCTTTCTCGGCTGTATGTGCACTGATAGCCACGCGCGAAACCTGTTTGGGGTTTTTTTTGCAAGCTACCATTGCATTTCATGAGACGTTGCCTTGCAGAGGAGTTCAGTCGTGCTGTGATGAATTTTGGGCCGCTGATGTCTGCCATGGCACGCAAATCTTTTCTCTCCTGCTGCAGTTCTTATCGTCTCTCTGGCGTTTTGAGGGCTGTGGTTTTGCCAGTGAAGCCCCGTTTTCCTTTCCTCCCGTGACTGCAAAGTCACCCCATCCAAATTCCTCATTCTTTACATACAGGACCATTTTCTGCCTTTCTCTCCTCGTTTCCTATTCAGTCTGTGTTCCACTCCACTGGTAGTTCTTGTGCCATCGTGAAGGTGTATATTGGGAGAGGATATAATTCTTTGTGAGGGCTTTATATTTATTTGCTGTACAAAGTTACGGTCAGGCGATCCTTTTATTTTTTCATTTTGAGGTTGTGAAGCACAGTCTGCTTGTTTGTGCTGTCCGAAGGGAGGTCGTGTTAGATTCCTTCACCCTTTGAGGATCGCAGGCATTCAAAAGTTGCAACACATGGTCGTTACGGGAAGATATATAGTCTGTAAATGTCTTCATACACAAACTGACTGAGCCTTTGGTAGGTGTATGGTTAGCTAGTAGATATGATACGATAATTACCAGGCAGGGCAGCAAATTGTACTTTCTATGGGCAAGATTGAAACTTATTCATTCCCTAGGTACATTTTTAGGAACATAAGGGCAAGTAGACAGGCGTGGGGACTTCCCATTCGAGTTCTTAACAAGTGAAGTACATATATTAAGGAAATACAGATATATATTTAGACTATAGATACAGAGATATAGAGACTGAGAAGACTGTAGCAGGGTTAGAAAATAGTTCTGCTGATGGGTTTCTTGGCTCAAGTAGGGCCTTCTGAAAAATCTGGTTTTAGAGCTTTCCTGCCAGTCTGCAGCATGGTTCCTGCAGTGGCACAGAGGAAAGGGCCGTGCGTGTGCTTAACCTTCACGTTTTTTGCTGAGAAGCTAACAGAATAAGAGCGTTGATTCCATGGGCTTCCTTACTGTTTCATGTCAGAGTTTTGCTGTGCAAGAACACGTTGTAGTTGACAAAGCCTTCGAGAACATGTTTCTAGTAGTAAGTAACTTAATAAGTAACTTTTCCTCTGCAGGATCTTTCCCAAAATCGGTGGGATGAGGGGTCCCTGTTCCCATCTTACTGATCAGAAAACAAATACAGGGGTAAAGTAGACTGGCCCATGGCAAGATCTGCTCAGTGAGAGGGTGGACTGCAGCATGAAAATTCTTGATGCCAGGTCTCATTCCCACTTAGTGCTTCTCCAATAAGTAATAGAAGTGTCTCCATCTTTCTTTTGCCAGCAATTAGTAGTTTTCCCGAAGCAGAATTTGTTCTGGAACCTTTATCTTGAAGTGCCAAGGAAAGAATTGCTAGTTCTGCAGATCTGCGTCATTTCCATCTGTTTCTTCTTTAAACTTTACTCCCCCCCCCACCTCTGGCTACTATTTTGTTTATGCTTTGGGTTAAATTCTTGTTTGTCTCCTTTGCTACAAAAGGTTAGTTCATCATGCGTTGCCTTCGGCAAGTTAGTTTTCTGCAACTTTGATTTTTGGAGTTAGCTTTTTCTACTGTCTGGTGCCAAAACCACATCATGAACTAGGAACAATAAATGGAGTAAATCTGGTCCAAGGACTTAGCAAGTCACACAAAACTTCTGTGGACTAACAAGCGGCTTTGTTACGTGGTTGTTCCAAAAATACCCCTACCCAGCGAGATATTATTTTTTTCCAAGAGCCTTAGGGTAGGAAAAATGGCCTATTTGTGCGTACACTCTAGAGCATACGTTAACGAGTTATCTCAAAGAGGGGAAGAACAGTTTAGGAAGCAAATCTGGGGCCCCGGGCTGGAATACTTATTGTACTTAGGTAGCCAAAACCCAGCCCTCTAGAATAGTACCAGCTGTCTTCTTTGCAAAGTTTGTATCTCAACATAACATGCACTTGACTGCATGGTTTCTAGTAAGAGGAGAAATAACAAAAGTTAATTGTTTCCACTTTGAGTGCTACTGGTGTTGAACAGTTGAATAAATAATGTGGTGTTCGGGATTTGCCACCGTGAAGTACAGGAATTGAATTTCTAGGCGTTAAGATAATCTTAAGTAAATCACAGTCCTGAAAGAAAGAAAAAAATAGTTGGAATAGGGAATTTTGTTCCCCTTAAGGTGCTGAGGAAAACAAGGTGGGTGGTAGGTAGAATTTAACTACAAATAGGTATTTTCTGGTATCGAGATTGTAATCTGCAGCCAGTTGATACACAAGACTGCTTCTTCCATAAGACAACACGAATGCTTATTGTGGTTGCCAAAGAAAAGTGTGGGAATTCACTACAGGGAAGGCTTCCCGTAGCGAGGTGGGTCAAGCTGTTCATCATTAGTGTGGCTTATTTGATGTTGACCACGAAACAGCCAGAGCTGCCTAGCTGCAAGAATTTGCAGGGAGTTTGGCTTAATGCTTTTCAGGCTGCGGGTTACTCGGGTAAATCATAAACTGCATGTTGTTTTGTCTGTAAGATTGGATGGCTGGTAATTTTAGGACTGATAAATCATAAAAGCAAATGCTGAGGGATGAAAAACATAAGGTCCACCTGGTATCCAAGCATTTTTTGAACAGAAAAAGTTCGTGAAGCTGAGAATTTGTGCAGATGCGTGAAAACCCAACAGTTTGGGTATCTTACCTAAGCCAATTTAACCCCTTCAGAGGGTTGCAGGACAGTTACTAGGTCCTGACTTTTCGTATTTGATGACGTCTGCGTTACAGTATTAGTGCTGTACATGGTAAAGAATTAAACTACTGAGGATTCTGTGCTGTGTTCAGGTGCACGATTGTGGCTATGTAGATAAATGAAAATGCGTTATTTTTGTCATTGGTTCCTCTTTTTTTTTTTTTTCTCTTGAGAAAGCATCGCAGTGGAACGTACATTTGCACTTCCAACATGTATCTTCAATTGTGTCGTCTTCTGCAATTTTCTCCGATTTATTTTCACTTTGAATTAAAAAAAGGACACACTTTTTACCAGAATATTTAGGTAGCAAGTGTACCTTTCAAGTTGAAAGAACTTGTTGTTTATATATGTTGCAGGACCGTGTTCACGTAGCAGGAGGAGGATGGTGTAAAACTGTTTAATCCTGTCTTTTTTTCCCAGTAGAGAGGTGGTGTCCAGGGAATGGCCTGAACGGTCATGTGGAACAGCATCCAATTGAAAGTGCATCTCTGATATCTTACAGTCAGGCAGGTCAAAGTCACTTTTACAGCTGGCTGCCACTTGTGTTACCTTTCCTAAATTTGAACTGATAAATCTTAACCAAAAAAAATCATTAAAAAATTCCCAGAGCGCAACCCAATACACAGTGTCTGTTCCAGAGAGGGCTCAAGGGTGGAAAGTTTCAAGTTATCCAGGTAAAGACAACATGCCTGTTTCTTATTTCCATCTCTTCATTTGCAGATTTCCTACATGTGAGAGGTCTTTGGTACAGTAAATGCCCTGTAGATAAGGGATAATGCTGCTTCCAGGCCTGAACTGGTTCTTCTTCGGTGTTTCACAAGTGGCTGAACTGTTCTTCCTACCCCTGTTCTTAGGCACAGCCTGTCGCTCCCCCCCATGTGCTACATAACAGGTTATTCTATCATTTACTTATTCCTTGACAATATAATCTGCTCCCCAGAAGCTTGAGAAACCCTGCCAGTTGCACATAATGTCACTCTTGATCTTCAGTGTCGAACCAGTGATTTGATCGCTGGCTTCTGAAGCCTTTTACCGCTTGTAAATTATATATGCTAATCTGTCACTAATAACCCCAATATTGCTGCAGCAGTATCTGCTACTTCCAAAGCTACAGTATTTTAATCTTCTTAAAAATTTCCTTGGACTTCCTTTGCTGCTTCTGAAACATTATTTTTGGCGCTCCTCCTGCAAGCGTGGAATTCCAGTAAAGTGATCGCATATTTCTCATTTGTCTCTCTTTGTTATGATCAGCCTAAGAGCTGAAGAATTAGCAACAGTGCAGAGTTGAGTCATATCTAACAGCACGTCACATGGAAGCGTAAGTGCCTGACGCCCCCCTCGCTACGTTGTGAGTTAGAGGAGGAGGAGGAGAATGGTATCGAATCCAGGGTTTGCAGAAGCCTAAACCCCTGCTTTCAATGCTTGCCAAATTGTAGCCGTCATCCATAAGTGAATGTTCAGTGTCAGCATTTCAATTAGAAATCATGTCTGTTGAAAGCAGGAACGTCTTGATTTAGTATTAAGGTTTTTACTTTAAATCTTGACAGTTTGGCTGTTTGACCAGCTTTTTAAAGTGAAGCTATGGGTAGATTTTGAACTCATCAGGTATTGGATGGCAAGCATAAAATACATCTTATGCTTATCAATTTAAGATGGGTTTAGTCTGCAGCATTGCTACTTGGAATTAATCTGCCAGGACAAGCAGGGTGTGAAGCTTTGAAGACTTTCTTTTTTTTTTTTTTTTTCTCCTCCAGAAAGGTAGATTAAATGACTAAGCTGTATCAGCAAATATGCACTCGTTTGATCAGAGTGGAAGGAAGGAATTCGTAGAATCCCTGCTGTATGGGTGTTGTGGTTTAACCCCAGCCAGCAACTGAGGCCCACACAGCCGCTCGGTCACTCCCCTCTTCCGGTGGGATGGGGGAGAGACTTGGAAGAGAAAACGCGTGGGTTGAGATAAGAATAGTTTGATAATGGAAATAAAATGACGTAAAACAGCAGTAGTAATAATAATACTATTAGTAATAATAATATACAAAGCTAGTGATGCCCAGTGCAATTACTCACCACCCGCCGACCGATGCCCAGCCCCGTCAGCCTTGTGTTGCCAGTCCAGATGCACCTGCTGGTGGTTTTGGTGTTCTTCGGTGGCCCAACTTGGGTACGTGAGCATCTACATGACGTACTTTTACAACCAGGTTCTCTACCCGGGCAGCAATATCTTGCCACAACGCAGCAGCCCAGATGGGTTTGCCTCTGCACTGCCAGTTGCTGTTTCCATTGCTGCAACCACCCCCACAGGGCGTTTGCCACCATCCATGAGTCAGTATAGAGACAGGGCACTGGCCATTTTTCTCGTTCAGCAAATGTCTAAAGCCAGCTGGATGGCTTTCACTTCTGCAAACTGACTTGATTCACCTCCTTCAGCAGTTTCTGCAACTTCTTGTATAGGACTCCACACAGCAGCCTTCCACCTCCGATGCTTTCCCACAAGCTGACAGGACCTATCAGTGAACAGGGCACATTGCTTCTCATTTTCTGGCAGTTTATTATACAGTGGGGCCTCTTTAGCATGTGCCACCTCCTCCCCTGGCGATGTTCCAAAATCTTTGCCTTCTGGCCAGTCCATGACAACTTCCAAGATTCCTGGGCAACTGGGGTTTCCTATTCGAGCCCATTGTGTGATCCATGTGACCCACTTAGTGCACGTAGCATCAGCTGCATGGTGCATAGAGGGGACCCTCCCTTTGAACATCCAGCCCTGCCCCAGCAGTTGGGGTGCCAGGAGGAGCTGTGCTTCAGCACCAACCCCTTCATCTGCTGCCAATATCTCTTTTTCAGTTGGAGCATAGCAGGCCTTGGATCCTTGGTATCCCCGAATCCAAAACCCTAGGGGTCAGCCTTGAGTCTCCCCTGGTGCTTTCTGCCAGAGGCTCCAGGTAGGGCCATTCTCCCCGGCTGCAGTGTAGAGCACATTTTTTATATCTTGCCCTGCCCGGACTGGCCCAAGGGCTACTGCATGAGCTCTCTCCCCTTTAATTTGTTGGAAGGCTTGTTGTCGTTCAGGGCCCTATTTGAAATCATTCTTCTTCTTCTGGGTGACTTGATAGGGCTTACGATCAGGCTGTAATTTGGGATATGCATTCTCCAAACCCCCACAATGCCCAAGACAGCTTGTGTTTCCTTTTTGCTAGTTGGTGGAGACATGGCCGTTATTTTGTTGGTCACATCCATTGGGATGTGATGACATCCATCTTGCCATTTTATTCCTAAAAACTGCATCTCCTGTGCAGGTCCCTTGACCTTACTTTGTTTTATGGCAAAACCTGCCTTCAGAAGGATCTGGACTATTTTCTTCCCTTTCTCAAAAACTTCTGCTCTATTGCTCTCCATGATGATGTCATCAATATAGTGTAGGCGTTGTGGAGCTTCACCCTGTTCCAGTGCAGTCTGGATCAGTCTATGGCCAATGGTAGGGCTGTGTTTCTACCCTTGGGGCAGTCGATTCCAGGTGTACTGCATGCCCCTCCAAATGAAAGCATCCCTGTGCTCTGCTGCCAAAGGGATTGAGAAAAACGTGTTAGCGGTATCAGTTGTGGCAACCACTTGGCTGCCTTGGACTCCAGTTCATATGGAAGTTCTAACATGTCCGGCGCGGCAGCGCTCAGCGGTGTCATGACTTCATTCAGGCCCCAATAGTCTACTGTTGGTCCCCATTCTCTATCAGGCTTTCTCACTGGCCATATGGGGCTGTTAAAGGGTGAACGAGTCTTGCTGATCACTGCTTGGCTCTCCAGTTGATGAAACAGCTTACAGATGGGAAGAGGCTGAGGGCTTGTGCCCCTTTTCCAATGGCTCAGTCAGGCCTTTTTGCAGCTCACTCAGGGGTAGGGATCGGGTGTTTACCCTCTCATTTATGGGTTCTGCCTCTTCTTCCTCCTGTTCTCATGATGGCCCTGGTTCATCTTCATCCCTTACTAAATGAGCTGATTTTCTTGTGTATTTTTTCTTGTGTGTAGGGGTGACTGATACTGGCACGGGTTGGTTCTCTGGTTTAGCTGCGGTGCCTGATGTTTTGACGTCAGATCCAGAGACCTCTTCCCGTTGAGGGTTCTGAATAGCGTTGAACAGGGCTTGGTAGGTGTGGGCCAGGCCCCAGCACATTGCAGTGATTTGTCTCTGGAGTTGCCAGGGTGACAATATTTCCAAATATTTTACTAGTTTTTCAGGGTTCGGCACTTGTTCAGGGGTGAAGTTCCAAAACACTGGAGGTGCCCACTGTCCTAGGTACTTGCCCGTGCTATACCACGTACCCTGCCACTCATAACTATCCAGCCATGGGGCAGATCTCTGGATGATCTTCTTAAATTGCTTGCTAACCTTAGACAAAACTGAAACAATATTCCCAAGAAGCACCAATAGAAGTATCTTAACTACCCAAGGATGTTCAACATACTGAAAAGTTACTGTAATGAAGGAGGAAACATCGTAGAAGAAGGTAGCAAAGGTGCCATTCTGTACTTCCCCCGTAACAAGCCTCTCGGAGGAAGGGGTATAATTGCTAATTGTCTCCATGAGGTGGTACCCAAAGTACAGCAATGGCTTCAGTATGAAACCCAAATACCAGATTAAGCTCAAGGTCAGTGTTATAATAACAAATCTCCCAGGCAAAACATCACTAATCACTGTAGAGCACGGCCAACTGCAAACACCAACGCCGATCTTCAACATGTACAGCAAAAAAAGGAGCATAGTGCAGATCGGATAAACTTATATCGGGAACAGATGAATCACTCTTGTGACCCCACAACTATTAACAGCTATAAATTCCTTAATATGCTCTAGTTAATCTGTTATTATCTCAAACCCTTCGGGCCCCACGCTGGGCGCCAAAAAGGACTGTCGTGGTTTAACCCCAGCCAGCACCTGAGCCCCACGCAGCCGCTCGCTCACCCGGTGGGATGGGGGAGAGAATTGGAAGACAAAAACCTGTGGATTGAGATAAGAACAGTTTCATAATGGAAATGAAATGACGTAAAATAGGAGTAGTAATAATAATAATAGTACTGTTGGTAGTAAGAATATAGAAAGCAAGTGATGCCCAGTGCAATTGCTCGCCACCCGACCGAAGCCCAGCCCGTCCCTGAGCAGTGTTTGCAGTCTTCCCCCTGTCCGCCCTGGCCAGCTCCCCCCGAGCATGACATCATACGTATGTAATAGCCCTTTGGCCAGTTTGGGGTCAGCTGTCCCAGCCGTGCCCCCTCCAAGCTTCTTGTGCCCCTGGCAGAGCAGGGGAAGCTGAAAAGCCCTTGCCTGGTGTGAGCCCTGCGCAGCAACAACTGAACCATCGGTGTGCTGCTATCAGCATTACTGCTAAATCCAAACCACGGCGCTATGCCAGCTACTAGGAAGAACGTTAACTCTATCCCAGCCGAAACCAGGACACTGGGTAACGTTGCAAGACTGAGGTTGCTTTTCTAAATCCGCGTTTAATTAGAGAGAGTAGCGTTAATGAAAATAGCCTCTGACACTAGCAGGACTCTCCTGAAATGGATGAAGGTTTGGAGGACTCTTGTAACACAGCAAGGACTGCATTCCTTGGCACCCTTCTCCTGGCTCCCACAACAAATGTCCCATTAAATTTTATTGTATTTCAATTATTTACACTACCACTGAGATCCTTCAGAGTCTTTCTTTTCTGACATGGACAAATGGGGAAGGCTTTTTCAGAGAAACTCGCTGTGGTCGGACTAATTCAAAGCAACATCACTCGGTATTTCAAGTATTCCAGTAGTCTCATAGTCCCGGTGTCAGATGTGGCCCATAGATCAAATGCAAGGGATAAGAACGCAGTTCCTTGCCAGCCAGCGCGCAGGGCTGAGTTCTGACCCCCTGCGTGCCGTAGGTGGCATGATTCAGACTAAAACCTGCCTGGAATTTTTCATTAAGTTCGTGACCCAGGATTTAGCACTCAGCACTGAAATTCAGCCACCTTCCCGGGGATTTGTGGAACCTAAGAACAGCTATGGGAATGGGTTTCTCTATCAGGGTAGCGTCATGGTGGGCCAGGCAAGATGCCGTGTTTCGCAGGTCCAGGAGCTGACGGTCTGGCAAGGGTGGTGATGTCTGTGGGGCTTAACGTGCATGTAAAGTATTAACAAGTGTTGTTTGCTGTTAGGAAGATCTTTCAGATGAGGTGGGCATGATAGAAAAGATGTTTAGCTTGGGTTCATTACGGGGTCCTTTTAATCTTCTGGGAATGGAAGAAATACACCTCTGGCATATACACGTCATTTGTCTCCCCTAGATATGTCATTTGTTTCCCATTGCATATATATGTTGTTTCACAGAATCCCAGACTGGCAGGGGTTGGAAGGGCCCTCGGGAGCTCACCCAGTGCCACCCCCCTGACCAAGCAGGCTCACCCAGAGCAGGGGGCACAGGACAGCGTCCAGGCGGGGGTTGAATATCTCCGGAGAAGGAGACTCCACAGCCCCCCTGGGCAGCCTGGGCCAGGGCTCGGGCACCCTCAAAGTCAAGAAGTTCTTCCTCATATTCAACTGGAACCTCTTCTGCTTCTGTCGCCCTCAAAGTAAAGAAGTTCTTCCTCATATTCAACTGGAACCTCTTCTGCTTCAGTTTGTGCCCATTGCCCCTTGTCCTGGCACTGGGCACCACTGCAAAGAGTCTGGCTCCGTCCTTGTGACCCCCACCCTTGAGATATTTGTACATGTTGATGAGATCCCCTCTCAGCCTTCTTTTCTCCAGGCTGAACAAGCCCAACTCTCTCAGCCTGTCTATATTTTGTCTTCCTTGTGGTAGTGACCTGTTTTGTGGAATTGCTGCATCATGCAATCTAGAAATTTTGACAGCAACAACACAAGCTTCTTTCTAAGGAGGCAAAGTAGCATCTCCTACGACATGCTTGGATTTAGCTCCTCTAGCATTCATAAAGTCTTTGTAGTCTTTCACATACCACCTAATTTGAATAGTGTAAACTGTATTGCTGTTATTAGGGTACCTTGGTACCAAAGCGATGGGTGCGTTTGTATGGGCTTGAGATCCAGCCCCCGCAGTATCTGCAAACCATGAAATTCTTTGCTGAGCTCTTCCTCCGGGCAGTCCCGGTGCTGCCTTTTGGCCCTGGCCATGCAGCGCTGGTTGCCACAGCTCTTGATGGAGAGGTGGCGAGGAAGCGCTTGCTAATTTATTCTGGCAGAATTCTGGAAACCGGCAGGTGTGGGTGCTGGGGAGCTGTGCTGCATGATGGAATGCTAGCGTCGCCCCGCTTTGCTCCAGCTTCTCTGGCTCCCTGCTCCGAGCCTGTGGTGGCACCAGGGGCTGCCTGGAATTGAGCCAGCGGAGAGATGGAGCTGTGGCACATTTGGGCTGGCTGTGGCCGTTTGATGGGGACCCCCAGAGCACATGGTCTCAGGGGGTAGGTCTGGACACGATCCCTCTTCTTAAACTCTACCGGTAGGGCAGCCTCTGCCTTCTCCTTTCACCTCTTGCTCATGGATGCGCCCATCCCCTGGTTCCTCAGCGTTGCTGTTTTGGGAAGAAAGATAAAACGGGAATTAAACTGTTGCCAGGTATATTTATTACTGTAAGTTGATTTTAGCATAGATACATTAGCCCTGGGGCTGAGTGCTCCTTTCCAGCAGCCTCACATGTCACGAAGCGTTTCCCTTCTGCAGACTGATTGCCCTGGCTGTTAAGTTTCTCCAGGGACTTGTCCCAGAAGAAATCTCTGCAAAGGTTTTCCTTCTGCTTTTTCTCTTTACCACCTTGCAGGGCACAAGTCTTCCCTCAATATCTCTCAAGCTGAAATTTCCCCAGCCCTTCTCTGGGTGTGTCCTGTACGTGTCTTGTGTTAGATTGCGCTATCAGAAACAGACACCCAAGGCTATTGGAAGACACCGTGGCATCACAGCCACCTGAATATAAAGTGGGGTTTTTTGGCCTCAGCGAACAGCTGAGGCATTGATGCCCCCATAGTTTAAACCACCATAGTCAGTATAACTTAATTTTTTTATTTTTTTTTTTTCACTGTGTGGAATAACTCTTTACTTTTGACGTGTCTAATTTCTTGTGGGCTTGGGCAGCGGCTCTCTTCAAAGCGTGTGGGCCATTTTGTGTCTGTGCCACGTGCTGCTGCCATCCCTGCTGTTTGCTTCTTGGTGGCCATTGGCTCACCTTGTCTTGTGTCTGGTTGAAACCCGCTTGCACCATCTTTGGTAGAATTCAAAGCTGCTTGTCCACCACCTGCACTTTATGAAGAGTGAAAGGAGCAGCCTTTGCTGTAGGACGGAGCAATGGAAAGGAGCCGAGAACTGTTCCGTAAGTAATTGCCAGGAGAAAATCAACATCATCCAGTGGCAGATGGTAAATGGAAGCCATCATCTTCCAGTTGCAAGGGCTAAACGCTTTGGATTTGTGAGAGTTCCAAACAGGAATCATTGCATGATTCATCCGCTGCGTGTGGACAGTATTACGGTCCCCATTTTCCTGGTGGGGAAAGTAGGGAAGCCAAGGTGGAGCATTTCCCTTCATTCTTCCCATTTCTTTCCACGAGTTCCCTACCTGCTCTGCATTTTCATTCTGGTCCTCTAATAGCATGAATAGGAATCCATGAGTAACTTGCAGCAAGTTAATTGAGTTTACTGCTTTGAAGCAAGCTACTTAGAAATACTTATCCATGTTATAGAGGTGTATACTGAATTATATAGGAAGGACTACAGGTCAAGATCAGGAAAGCTGATAGAAGATGGAATAAAGGGCAAAAGGGACGTTGCGCAGGGCTCCCGAGGTACGTAACCTCACACGCAGCGTGAATGCAGCTCTGCCAGTACCTCAAGAATTCTTACACCCATTTCAGAAACGGTTCATCTGAAAAGCTGCTCAAGGTCTTGGGTTGAGCAACCTCCCCTCTCCACATCAGCAAGTTACACGTGGGGGCTGGAATCGGATCCTTTTTCCCCCTGCGAACGAGGATGGGTGTGCAGAGCTGCGGATCGGTGGCGCGTTTGCTTTTTTCCCAGACGGAGCCTCCCTGAGCGCTGTCCTTACTCCATCTCTGATCCATGGCCACGTTCCATTACCCCGGGAAAGCGGCAGCCTGCCTTTTTCTATAGGATACTTGCCAAGAGCATTGCATGAGGGATGCTGAGCCCCGGGTTACCTGTGTTAGGGCTCCATTCACACGGTTTGCTTTGGGCAGAACCACGTGCCCACGGGGCAGCTTTACCATCCTGCCTTTCCTCTGCAGACACGGGAGCTGTCGGCACATCTAACGCATTCGTTGTGGGCTTGTTCGGCGTGGGGATTGTCGTGATCCGTGTTCGTCGTGGGCTTGTTCGGTGCGGGGATTGTCGTGATCCGTGTTCGTCGTGGGCTTGTTCGGTGCAGGGATTGTCATGATCCGTGTTCATCGTGGGCTTGTTCTGTGCGGGGATTGTTGTGATCCGTGTTCGTCGTGGGCTTGTTTGGTGTGGGGATTGTCGTGATCCGTGTTCGTCGTGGGCTTGTTCGGTGCGGGGATTGTCGTGATCCCTTTCTGTGTCTGCTTGGTAGGGATTTATTCCTGTTGTTATCTAGAGATCACGTTTGGGAGGGGTCTTGGAACTCGAGTTCAAAGGAATATGCCCATAAAATGTGACTCGCGGTGGGAGCAAGGTTCTGGGTCCTTTGCTGGATTAGCCAGTTTATCCCCGGCTCCTATCAGTAACAGGGAAGTGGCCTGACTCTGCAGGTGGGTGCCAGCAGAGCAGGTTAAGTGACGTGCCTGAAGCCAGCATTTACTAGGACAAGGTAAATACTTGAAGCCGGACCCGCTGTTGTCTTTACAAAGCCAAACATCTCTTTGAAAGCCTCTAGATTCCCCTCTTTGGAGTGGCTGGAGTATCTTGAAATGAAGCTCGCCCTCAGCTAGGCTAGAGCGGTCACCAGAAGGGACGAAGGGGTGAGCAGCACCTCGCGAGCGTGTTCTCTCGGCAGCTATCTTCCCTACTTCTGCCAGACCTAATCAGTACATAAATAAAAGTACCCCCTCTTCCATCTGCAGTCACTGCAGCTTCCTAGCGCCTATTATCCCAATTATCTAAAGCCTTTGGAGAGGGGCCACTGGGTCGGACAGACCGGGTCACGTCAGGTCATGCTGAAACCCTTATTCCGAGCCTGCTTCCCGAGAACGGCCCCGATGGGTCCCGCTGAAGGGCTGCCTGGCTGCCTTGCCTTAGGAAGGGTGCTGCAGAAACCAGGGCAGCGCCGAGGGATCTTCCCTTGCGTTGTATCATTGCCTGGATTTATCGTAAAGCCGTGGCTGCGCCGCTTCCCCTGGTTCTGCCATGTGGAGCAGTTCATCCGAGGTGAATGGAGCGGTGCCAGGAGGAGTCCTGCAGCCCCTGCTTCGTGGGTAGCATCTCGGATCAAAGGGATAAAACTTTCTGCTTTAAGAAACCCTCGCCCTCTGGTCTCCTGAGAAGCTGGGCAGCCACTGGAATTCATCCTGGAGTTTTACTGAAAAAGCACTCAGTCTGTCTTTTCGTCTGGGTGTCCGTAGGATTCTTTCTGGTGGGTGAGACGGGGGGGTTTGGTGGTTGGTTTTTTGGTGGTTTTTTTTTTTTTAGCCCTTCCTGTGTTGAAAGCAATCAAGTATCGTAACTCCAGCACACTCCTTTAGGAAAGACAAATATTAATACACAGTGGGAAAAGCAAAGCAGAGAGATTGCGACTCGAAGGGCTCTGACTCACGGCTGGCGTGGAGGACGCTCTCAGCCCCGCTCAGAGTCTCCGGCCCGAAGCGTTCCCTATTTATCTGGCACTGATCCATTCCTGAGCGCTGGATACAGGCGCTTCTGTTGCCTCTCAGTTTTGGACTGTGTAGAAAGCTTTTGCCTTTTATGTACGCCACCGCCACCCCGGGGTCCGTCCAGCGGACTCCGCACAGAACCAGAACGTGAAAAACGGCCCCGAGTAGGTCCAAGTCAGTATTTCAGGTGGAGGCCGAAGCAGCTATTGGTAAAGAAAGAGAATTCCTAAATGGGGAAGGGAATGTCACCGTCGCACCTCTAAGGGCCGTCTTTGCTAACGGGAAAAGTGTGCTTTTAGATGCGTTAGCTCATCCTTTAAATATCCCTCTGTAAACAGGGAGAGTTTTATTTTTAGCATAGTTGCTGGTTGAAAGTGAATCCTGGATCCTCGGTTCCCTCCCTGTGTCCTCCCCATGAGGATTCACCAGAGGTGTTTTTAGCAGATGAGTTGTGATGGGTGTTACTGATATTTCGCTGCGTTTTCTTGTCTCCCCCTCAGCATGCCGTGTAGCACAGCCGTGCCGTAAGCTGTCCTCGCTAACCTTTATTTTCTCCTCCCCTTTATACCTGGACAGTGTCTCTTTTAGTGTGCTGGCTGGAGCAGATATATCGCAAGGGCGACAGAGCTGTGACCCTGCAAACCGCTGATAGAGCTGGCCTGCTGCTTGATGCCAAAAAGCCTCCAAGCCTGGGCACGCCGTGTCTTTCTAATTAGATGCACCCTATCTCCCCTGAACAGCGCAGGGTGGAAGGGCAGGGGGGTTAAATTTGGAGGAGGTGGTGCGGGGGGTTCGCCAGTGCCGTTCCTCGCCGCTCGCTTTTGGCTGCGTGCCGAAGCAGGGTCAGCCAAAGCCCAGCTCGTGCTGTCCTGTGACCCATGCGAGGGCCCACCGGCACCGGGGTGTCCTTCCCAACGAAGACAGCGCTGGGTCCTTTCAGTCTCACCCACTCCAAATGGCCGAGCACCCCCAAAGTGCCAAAGGGGATTGAAAGACGCGATACAGAAAAAAGTCAATCTGCAATTCCGTATTTACTTCTGGCTTTCGTTCATGCAGGATATATTGGATCTCGTGCTTTGCTTTGCAAGGACTAGACAGGACAAGGGATAATGGTTTTAAACTAAACCAGGGTAGGTTTAGGCTAGATATAAGGAAGAAATTCTTTACAATGAGGGTGGTGAAACACTGGAACAGGTTGCCCAGAGAGGGGGTGGAGGCCCCATCCCTGGGAACATTCCAGGCCAGGTTGGACAGGGCTGTGAGCAACCTGATGTGGTTCAAGGTGTCCCTGCTCCTGCAGGGGGGTTGGGCTGGGTGACCTCTGGGGGTCCCTTCCCACCCAAAACATTCCATGATTCTATGATTCATATGATTCTATGACTTACAACTCTTTAATTTCTCCAAACATTTAAGTGCTGTTGTATTGAGATGACACCAGATCCTAGGGGTTTGGTGGTGGGAGCAAATGATCCTGACAGCGGGCATCATGTGCTGGGACGTGCCTGGGACTGGCTTTGCTCTTCCCTGCCTGAAGATCCCCTATAAGCAGCCTTTGGCTGAGCAGTGCATGGGCAATTAAATCCTCTCAGCCCGATGCCTATCGCTGCCGTGCTGTGGCCGTAGCAGGCTCTTAGCCCCCTCTGAAGGAATGATGCAACCGCATCCCTTCTTGCCCGCCCGTGCTCTGAGTCACCGGGAAGTCCTGTATTTCTCAGCTCTCGCTCAAGCGGGAATGCAAAGTCGGATCGTTGCCATCAGCCCCAGATACTGCGGTCCCCAAAGACACTGAGCTCTCTGAAGCCAGCCCATGGGTACGTCCCTGCCCGTGTGTTCCAGGAAGGCTATTCCCAGCCCCGGCGTGGGCTCTGCCTGCGTTTCCCTGAACTCTTACCAAAATGCCGCTGGCTTTCTGGCAGGCGAGGCAGGATGCAGGGTGGCAGCGAGCCAAGAAGACCCTTTCAAATGCCCAAATGCTCCTTCCTCCTCCCACGCTTTTACTTCTCAGTTTGCAGTTGTTTATCGTGCGGTATCCCCGGCTGCGGGGAACAGTGCCCTCGCCCCGGGGGCGTGAGGTGTGAGCGGCTCCGGTGCATGGGCCTGCCACAAGCCGGAGGGCAAAGGCGGGCACTGCCCATCCCGCGCAGCCACCTCGTGCCGGGGGAGAGGCAGGGGATGCAGGGTGTGCTGGTGCCTGCTGGGTGCTGTGGGTGCAGATATAGCCTGAAACCTCAGGGGAGGGCGATCCACATCCGAGCGGAGTATTTTGGGGAGGTGCTGTTCAGCTCTGGTCGAGGCAGCGGGGTTCTGTGACGGGGAGCTGCAGGACGTGGGAAAGAGCCTTTGCCGCCAGGGCAGGGGCCAGCCTGGGAAGGGTCCCGCAGGGAAAAGCCTCCAGCTCAAGAAGAAAGATTGAAATTTGCTCTTCCCCGAGCTGCTCGGTGACCGGTTGGCTCCGGGGGCTGCTGCCAAGCTGGGGTGGAGGCAGCGAGGGGTGGCTTTCTCTGTGTGCCATTTGCCCGTCTCTATAACAAGCAACAGGCTCTGGGGAGTGAGCAGGGCACAAAAATAATAAGTGATTTGGAAGAGCAGTGAAGGTTTTAGCCATTATTTTCTTCGAAGCGGGTGAAGCTCAGCAGCTTGGTGGCTTTAGGCATGCCCTGGTTCGTGCTGTCCCTCGCCTGGCAGTGCCAAAGAGCAGCAGGAGCGGGTGATACAGAGGAGGGTGATGGGGGAACAGGGCAAAAAAAGAGTAGGGAATGAGGCCTCATGAGTTGCATTAGCCACAGAGCAACTTGTAGGTGGTGGGAGCTTGTGGGCAAGCAAAATGGTGCACGGGGAAGGCGATGCAATCAAGTGCAAGGCAGCCACAGCAAAATGGAGCTGTTGGGCTGGCCAGCTCTGCGCAGCCCTGCTCTTCCATCGCCGCGGCGTTGGCCCTGGAGAGCATCTCTGAAAGCCTGCACGGCCGTCCCTGGCACCGCTGCCCAGCCGGGCAAACGGAGGGTGAGGGTTTCCTGAGATCTGGCAACACTTCCCATCTGTGCTGCTGACCTGCAGGCGTTGCTTGTCCCCTAGCTCACCGGGTGGGCGAGGGCAGGGGATGGGCGAGGACAGGGGATGGGCGAGGACAGGGACGTCCCTCCCTTTGTGCCTAAGCAGTGGGCAGCACGGTGGGGCCTCGATAGCCTTTTAGGTGCTCTTGTTCTACAAATAAACTATAGGTCAGCTCTGGAAGTTTGTCCTGACATTTCTATGGTGTTTTCACACAGCAGCAGCATTAAATTGGATCGACTTAAGAGGGATTGCGGCCAAGCGCTTTGATGCTAACGGTCGCAGTAACCACTTCTGTTTCCCGGCCCTCAGAAGGGTCTTTCCCAGTGCAGCGGGACAGTTCCTCGTCCCAAGGGGTGGATGTGATGTTCAACCCCCCTATGGCCAAAAGGAAAAGACAGAATGGAGACGTGCGTGGCTGCAGAGCCTTGCTTTTGAAAAGTTTCTGGTTTCGGAAGAGACTCTTTGCTTAAGTTTTAATGCCAATTTGTCGTAATTTGGTTTGCGTTTTAAGCGCTTCACTGCAAACTGACGGGTCTCTTCTTGTCCCTTCCCCTTAGTGCTCCTCACAGCAGTCAACTGTTACAGCGTGAAAGCTGCTACCCGCGTCCAGGATGCCTTTGCTGCGGCAAAACTGCTGGCGCTGGCCCTGATCATCATCCTCGGCTTCGTGCAGCTTGCAAAGGGTGAGTACGTTTCCTTTTGCTTTTCCGAGGTGGTGTGCGGTTAGAGCAGGCCCTGGGAATTAGGGCCAAAGCCCGGGAGTCCTCACCCAAGCTTTTCAGAGCTGGCAGAAATGCTTTACAAGCTTGCATGCTGGGATGATATTTTTCAGCTTCGCAAAGGGCTGAGTGCTTTTGTGCATTTTATTTGTGAGCTTTCGTGTTTACCTTGCTGCAGTTACGCTGGATTTCATGCTACTGGAACCCAGCATAAACCACCCAAGCTCTTTTCCGCTTAATTCAGCCCCTGTGAAGCCTCCCTCTTTGAGATTATAGAGCTGCCAAGTCTACAGGGATTGCAAATTGTGGTGCTGTGCCTCTCAAAAGCCTTTTCTGTAACTGCTGGCTGGTCGTGGCCATTTGCTGGTAGAGAAGTGTCTGCATGTACAAACCAACCCCCAGTCGTGTTCATTCTTTCACAGACTGCCCCACCGTATTTCTCATCCTCCTGCTTCTCGTATGGAAGAGCTCGATCGAGTCCGCGGGGTCGCGTAGGGACCTTGCCTGGGTCAGGCAAGGCTGCAGAAACCACATGATGAACTGGGATGGCGGGGCTCTCAGCTGACACTAGCGTGCCGGTCAGCTGGCATCTAAACCAGAAGATAAAAAAGGGAAGATAAAGCAAATTTTCTGGTGTTTTTGCTTGTTTTCCTCACGCCCGCTTTAAAATCCTTTCAAACTGAGGGAGGTGTTTTTTCCCAGACCCAGCCTATTAACTAACCCACGCAGATAAGCTTTACTGTGTGCTGTTTCCTGCCAGTTCTGGGGAAGTAACCTTTTCTTAGGGAACAGCACAGGCCCTATTTGTTAAGGGTGGATAAAAGCCTATAGTACCGGCAGGCGTGTGTGTGTGTGTACATGTACACGTGGGCCATTTTCGTTCCTGTCTCAGCTATGGGAGCCAGTGCTGTCCTTGCAGAATTTCTTCCTTTATCAGAGGGTTTATTTTTCTCCAGCTCAGTGCCTGCACTCAACAGGAACATTGGTGGAGGCTTGTCACAAATCGTACCTCCTTCCTCTTCCTAACGCCCCAGGCTGCTTTGCTCAACTTTTTTTTTCTCTCTTAGAAGGAGAAGGATAAGCAAACATAAATTTCTGTTAGTTCTTTTAACATTTTACCAACAGAAGGTCTTTACAATTGCTTTTTGCTTGCAGGTAATAATTGTAATTTGCTTCTTCAGGATCGCCTTCCTCTGTTCTTTTGTCCTTCTGTTGAGGGTGTGAATCACTTTCTGCCCTGCCTCCTTGGGTATAAATACCTGATATTTCACACAGGATCACAGAATCCCAGCATGGCCGGGGTTGGAAGGGCCCTCTGGAGCTCACCCAGTCCCACCCCCCTGCCCAAGCAGGCTCACCCAGAGCAGGGGGCACAGGACAGCGTCCAGGCGGGCTTTGAATATCTCCAGAGAAGGAGACTCCACAGCCCCCCTGGGCAGCCTGGGCCAGGGCTCGGGCACCCTCAAAGTCAAGAAGTTCTTCCTCCCGTTCAACTGGAACCTCTTCTGCTTCCGTTTGTGCCCATTGCCCCTTGTCCTGGCACTGGGCACCACTGCAAAGAGTCTGGCTCCATCCTCATGACCCCCACCCTTGAGATATTTGTAGGTGTTGATGAGGTCCCCTCTCAGCCTTCTCTTCTCCAGGCTGAACAAGCTGTTGACTTGTATCTGTAACCAATAAGAGATTTCAGTCTTGTGGGCAAAAAAACCCCATCCTATACTCTTCTACCTCAGAAGCTTTCTACCTCCTACGAAGCCTATCACAGTTTCAAGCTTTGGTAGGGCTGGGGAGGTACAGCTGTGACTCGCATGCACCTTGCGGCACAGCTCTTTAGTTTCCTGCTAAACCACCTGGCCGGTTCAGACAGCGTGAAAGGGAGCAAGATCAAAAGCAGTCGATAGATAATAACATCTGAAGGCAAAGGCTTCTTCTTACTGTGCGTGCACACAACGCTCAGCGTAAAGCAAACTGCATCCGGGTGGGAACCTTGGGATCTACAGAGGATGCGCCTCGCAAAGCCCAAGTTTGCACCTTGTCCTAAGTGGCACGCTACCCCTTGCCCGAGTTCCCGGTTGCCTGTGGTCTAACATGGATTTTATTAATCTCCTTATGGAAGTTGCAAGCTCTCAGGTAAGTCCTTAAGAACATGCCAGCTCCTTTCGTATGCCCTTCCTTAGCTTCCACGTACATTTTGTAACTTTCTCAACTTCTCTTTAAATCACACCAGGTGACTCGATGCCTTGGTGTAGCAGAAATACATCAGGAGATTGCCTTTTTTCCTATTTTTCTTTGAAGAAAGCATACTAGCGTCACTTAAAGCATACTGAGAGGGGGAAAGCGCTGCACTGTTCTCCATCTTCATTGGGACAAGAAACGATGCGTGCAAGCTCTGAGGCAAGGGAAATTTAAATTGGCCATTAGAAGAACGCTTTTACCTGTAATGCAGAGCTGAAGTAGATTGTCCAGGGAGGCCTCCTGTCGCACTGGGGATTCACAAGAATGGGTTAATAAACGCCTCTGGGGAATGGTTTAAGCGAGTCGAACCTGCCTTGGAGCAGGGGGACCGACCCCGAGCCCCTGGAAGCCGTCGCGTCTGCGCTCTCCGAGGCTGTGCCTTGCGTTAGTAGTAGGGTACAGAGCTGTTGGATCTTCTCCAGGCAAAACTACAGACCCCGTCTTTTAACGCGCTGAGGTTTTTCAATGGACAACTTTTCTCTAAAAGCCCGTTTAGCCTCTGAGTAGGTGGGTGATCCTGGGTCCCACGCGTAAGCACAGTGCCGTGCCTTTGCTGCTCCTCTCCGCGCCCTTGTCTTCTTCTGTACCAGTTCCAACGCTCTTTGGACAACGAGGACTCTTACCATGACCAGCTTGGCAAGCTCGGTCCCAAGCCAGCAGCTGTTACGGGGGCAAAATACATGCTGAGTTGATTTGTCTGGGGCTGCAGTGTCAGCGGTGAAGGGTTTGCATGTTCCCATGACACTCTGGACGGTGCTGATTAACTTTGATGGGTACTGTCCCCTTCCTGGTTTATGTTTACAGTATCCATAAACAGAGAAGAGGAACACTGCCACGGTTTCTTGCTGAAATGTGGAAACTTCTGAGACTTCACAGGAGTGGGGCTTTTCTTTGTATTGACCTCCCGCCTTCAGCTTTTGGCTTTTTTTTTTTTTTTTTTTTTTT
>NW_009259498.1:607322-608210 GCF_000687185.1 Egretta garzetta
GCTTAGCCCACAAAAAAGAGGTTCGCCGTGTGATCTTTCTGCGGCCAGCTGTTTTACATCTCTTCTTTCACACAGCTTCAAAGGGAGGGGGGACGTTGGGCTCTTACTTGGACCGCCTTTCCACTACTGGAAAGTTGACTCGGTATAGCTGGCCCACTTAGGACGCAATTATTTTATTAATGCAAAAAGCTACACTTCTAAAAGGCTTTCTGGGGCTAGGGTTGTGTTGCTTTAAAAGTTCGGTGTCCTGGACTTAGTATATGGGTGTGTAAGACCTTGTACATGGACCCCCAGCTGTCCAGCCCACCAGTCTGTAGCACTTAAATGGTACAAATAACAGCGGGGATGGGACCAGGGTTTTTTCACTCCGCTGTTACAAAAAACGAGGCTTATTTTTGGTTCTGTTTTACCAGCTCTCACAGATTGCCTTCTGTCCAGCCACCTCGGGGTATTTTTTGGGCCATATTCTTGACCTGGAGGGCGGGATGCCTGGGACTAGAGCCTGCAGCCGGTTTGGAGAGGGCCTGTGCAGGTTCAAGGGATGCGTTCTGCACTGGGTGTGATGCTGATGTCTGTGGTTAGGTCTGTAGCTCTGCTCTTCCTACCCCATCACCCTGCAGCTCGCTGTGCCTTAAAAACTAACCAAGGCATGACATGGTAAAGAAAAAATAAAGTGCTGATCTTTACACAGAATCCCAGACTGGCAGGGGTTGGCAGGGACCTTGGGAGCTCACCCAGTGCCACCCCCCTGCTCAAGCAGGCTCACCCAGAGCAGGGGGCACAGGACAGCGTCCAGGCGGGGGTTGAATATTTCCAGAGAAGGAGACTCCACAGCCCCCCTGGGCAGCCTGGGCCAGGGCTCAGGCACCCTCCAAGTCAAGAAGTTCT
>NW_009259498.1:608594-624694 GCF_000687185.1 Egretta garzetta
TTCCGCTATAGTATAATATAATATAACATAATATAAGATAAGATAAGATAACACAGCAGCTTTATTCCAACTCCCTTCATTGGCCTTGTCGGAGGCCAGCAGAGTTGCATCTGCTGAACAAGCGCGGGGTGAATTAAGGACAAAGTAGGCAGGTTTAACTCCAGACATTTGCCATGGAGAACTTAGAGGCGGAGAGTTTTGGGTTTAATCTTGTTTTTTCTTCCGATGGACATGTCCAGTGTCAGCCAGCGCCGGCACCCCCCACCCCAATGTCGTTTGCTCTTTGTGAAAAGGAATTTAGAGGCATAGTGGTGGCTGGCAAATTCTGAACTGGAGGGAGGGAGGGTTTTGGAAAGTGCCGACATGAAGATTCAAACCTTCAGCCATTAATGCGTGCTCATCACATCTGCAAAACCTCCTAAAAATATCATCGAGGGACTGCAGGTGCGTGGCCACGTCTCGGCGCTGTGGGTGTGCGTGTGCATCTGGGTGCTGCTTTCGTTTGTCGAATCCCTTTGTCTTTTGCTACAAAATGCCCCTTTGGTCTCTGCCTTCCTCTGCGAGGGTTATTTTGCTGGTTCCCTGCCCAAACGTTTTTCTTTGACTTTTTTTTTTTTTTTTTTTTGTGAACAGTCCTGTGATTTAAAAAGACCCAAGAGGGAAAGTTTACTCGCTCTTCCTTTCCTCCCAGATTTTTTTCCCTACTGCCAGTGGCGAAGTCAGTCGAATTTCCCCCAAAAGCCCCTTGATCCGTCTGTGGAGCGAGAACGGGGGGGGGCTGAGCAGATGAGCAATGCGAGCAGCGAGGGCTAGCCCCAGCTGTACGCATGGGGAGGGCAGGGCTGTGCTGGGGGGGGTCCTGGCATGGCAGCAAAACCTGGTTTCATGGCCAGCCATGAAAATCTCAGGCTCCCTCAGGTCTCAAAGCACAGATACTGGGAGACAAGAAGAGCGGGCGTTGGCTGGGTTGTCTTGGGTTGGTACCTACGCTTAATCGCGCTTGGCTGTCTGGAGATGGATGAGCACTTAGCATAGCTAAAGAAGTTTTCCTTGGACCTGGGCTCATCCCTTGTGTCCGTAGGGTGTACCTGATCAGCAGGGCAATGTTTAGGAGTTTGTTTTCGGTGTATGTATTTATTTATTTATTTATTTTTATTTCCTGCCCCATCAGCCGTGACCCATGGTTTTGCTGACAGAGGGTAGGTGCGGCAGTGCCTTTGCACACCCTGCGCGTTGCACGCAGCAGGGTAGCCCTTGTGCTGGTGCCTGTGCCCGGAGGGGCCAGCTCACCCAAGGGACTGGCTCTAGGGCACGACCTGGGACATGAGAATCGATTGATGGGGGGGGCTGTAGGTGTCTGAGATGAGTTTGGAGCCCAAAGCAGGCCCAGATGGGTGCCCACCCAGCCAGCCCATGACTGACTCGTGCTGTAGATCCTCTTTGGCAGAAGGGAGGCGAAGCCTGTGGATAATAAACGTCCCTCAATCGTTCCTATGTGTCCCTGCAAGTTGGGGCTGAGATTTGTGCACAAAAGATTGCAAGCAAAGCGTGCCCCGCAGCTGCCCGTGCTGCTGCTTGTTCCGCTGGCATCCAGAAACGCCGTTATAATGTGATTTTCCAGCAGTAAGCTTTGAAGGCAAGCTGATCGTGGTTCCTCACCCTTCTGTTCCCGGAGCACATGGCCAGTGGAAGACCGTACCGAAGGAGAGCACAAATGAGGAAAGTGGAAAAGCTGCCAGCATCCTGCACCTCAACCACATGGTGGAGATTAATCAGGCGTCGTAGCGCCGGAGGGTTGGTACAACACAGTTATGTTTTATGGGCCTCTGGCTCGCTAATCTTTGGTTTCTTTTCCAGCTAAAGGTGGATGCAAATGCTGAGGCCGGGTGGGCACGGCAGGGTAGCGTGCTGTGCACTTGCCTGCTCTGCCTTGGAGTGAGCGCCGCGGTTCACTTCTGCTCAGGCAATTTTTTTCTTGCTCTCTCTGCCCAGAAAATTTTTGGCAGTTATAGATACAAGGATAGAGTTCAGCCTGCTGGGGCTGCAGCATTTTGACAAGTACAAAGTCGCCTGTGCAAGAATAAATAAAATGCGTTTAATAACAACAACAAAAGCGAAATCCAGAAGCAGCCGGTCAGTGACTGGTGGTTCTTGTCGTGATCACTGGGAGTCTGAGTGGCTCTGTGCACACAGCTTGGCCTTCCCCCACAATGGGAACTGGTGTTTCTTTAACGTTGCCTACGGAAGCTCGTAGCTGCCTTGACTCTTCAGGGTGGAAAAGCACCTTGACAGCTGAAAAGCTGCTTTACCCAAGGCGTCGTGGATCGTAGCGTGCTGCTGGTATCCCGAATGAACTGCCAAGCGTGAGGCTGGATGGAGGTGGGTGCCTTGGCTGAGGAGCGTGTCCTGGACTTGCCACAGGGGACCCTTCTTGCTGAGAGGCACCACCAGAATAGCTGCACTTGGGAAAATGAGAAGCCAACAGAGCCTCTCACATCAGCTGCCTTAAAACCCACTCAGCCCTGACCGAAGATCTACTTCTGGATGTGGGAAAGGCAACAAAACGCTCTCCGGACCCAGTAGTGTCCTGGTGGGCCATGGCAGGAGGAGGAGTTGTGAAGCCGAAGAGCGTGTGGGGTGGAGTGAATCCAGGAGCCCAGACCCTTGGCTTCACCCTGGAGGAGAAATAATATCGACAGCACTTCCCAGCACTGGAAGGAGAGAGGAACGTCTCTGTAAAGCAGAAGGACGTCGTTGAAATGAGGGAAGGTGTCGTAGCCTGTCCACGGCTGGTGGTGAGAACCAAGGACATAATCCAGGAGCTCCGGCTCCTTCTGGGATGCCCTCTGTGCTGCTGGTCCAGGGTTTCTGGTAGTGTCTCTGCTATGGAGACCCAAGTTTCATCGCTACTGTTCAAACCTGCTCAATACAAAGCTGCCGAGTGGCAGCAATCAGAGAGGAGCAAACAGCTTACGTGGCTACGGAGCGTGGGTTCTCTGGGGAGCCACGACCTGCTGAAGAGCAGCTCTTTAACCCTGGCCCTTGCCTGTTTCTTGCCATCTTGTTTTTTGACTCGGTCAATCGAACGTTCACTGCTTTTCTCGGGAAACAGCTCAGCAGCTGAGTGGATCTTCTCCTCTGGGGTTTTTCATGTATACGACACAGTTCCCCCCTGGCTTGGTTTCCCCCACGAGCGAGACATGCTGAGGGCCCCCTTCCTCCTCGCTGAGCTCTCTAGATGGCTGTGTTCCCTCTCCTCGCTGTTTAGGCAAGTTAAAAATATTTCATTATCATTAAATGCTTTCTGCAAGAGAAGATTGCTGGGCTATTAAAACTGGAATGGACACGACTGGGGAGCAAATGAACACTTTCAAAGAAAGGGTCTGAACACGCAGTGCACGGACCCGAAATAGGTCCCTCCCGCAGAAAGGCCCCAGGTGACCCATCACTTGTCGGCGCAATTACCAGAGTCTTGGCAGCTGGCAAGATCAGCAAATGGGGTTTATGTCAGAGCTTGTTACCTTAATTTGGTTAATTGTAGAGCAGAGTGCAGTTGAACAGCCAGTTCAAACCAGGTTTCAGATCGCCAGGGTGCCAGGCACAGGCAAGGCATGGCCTGGAGAGCGGCCGTGGCTGCGGGGACGGGGCAGCCGGGAGGGTGGGCAGAGCACCCCTTTGCCCGGGATGCTCTTGCTTACCGACCTCTTGCTCCGTGGGAGCCGTGGAGGCTGTGCTTGGCAGCCTCATTTGCAGATCTGTAACCCTTGGCTTGACCCAAAGTCCACAACGCAACCCTCCAAAGTCTGGAGGTTGAGGCTTGAAAGGTGCGGAGTGTCTGGAACTGAGGTTCATACCCCTGTTTTGAACAGCGGGTCCTAAAGAGCGTTTGTGGAGGAAGGAGATAAGAATGACCACGCTGCACCATCTCCCCAGTATCCCCAGTCTCCAGCTGGGGCCCATAGCTAGCATCAGTGGGTGGTGCTTCCTCGACACTTTCTCAGCCTCCAGGGCACCTCTGGATCTTCTGCACCAGAGGCGATATCCTGGTGCGATGGATTTCACTTCCAAGGATCTGTCTTCAGGACTACTTGAACCTCTGTCTAATCGTGCGTGGGGCTGCTAACGAGATCAGGGCACGATGGGTACGGTCAGAGCTCACCCGCCGTATCTGGGATACCCTTCCGGCATCGCTGCCAGAGCTTGGCTCTTTTTACCCCAAGATGTGTAATGTGGCGTCAGCTGTGGCTGTAAAGGCGTCGCTGATGGGCACAAATTATTATCGTTCTGGTGATCTGCTGGCCGGAGCTTTGCGGTGACAGTGGGAGAGGACGGCTGCTCTGCCGGGACGCAGTCTTCGGAGCGTGTTTGTTAAGGAGCCCAGGCTCCTGTCGTTGCCATCAGGAAGTGATAAAGCATGAAAGAAGCAAAAGTCGCAGCAAAAAAGCATCGCGTGGACACCTGAGGATACGAGCCTGTCTCCTTGGATTGTGAAGAGAGAGATCTCTACAGAGCACTGGAAGGGGCTGCCCAGGGAAGGGGTCGAGTCCCCATCCCTGGGGGGATTTAACAGCCGGGCAGCCAAGGTGCTGAGGGCCAGGGTTTAGTGGTGGGATGGCAGGGGTAGGGGAACGGTTGGGCTTGATGATCTTAGAGGTCTTTTCCAACCCAAACAATTCTGTGATTCCGTCTCGGCTCCCCCCCTTATTTAATCACGTTCTGACATGTTGCTAAATCCATTTTACCATGGGAGCATAGAGACATGAAGTTTAGCAACTTGCTGCAAGTTTTTGGAGAGGTACAGCTCTTGCTAGGCGAGGCAGGGAGGGGGCAGCGAGTTGCCAGCTCCTCAGGTGCTGAGGAGGAGCAAGAAGCCCCCTCCTTCCTCCCTGCCTACTCCCCCCTGCGGGCTGCCTCCGGGCCGACTTGCCTCTCCTTTGCCAGTAGCTGCGTTGGAATTGGGGGGCAAGGAAGAGGCGTGCGAGCAGTTTGTTTTAATCCCTCTGCTTCGCTGCCGCTCCCATAGCGGTCCCAGGCTGCCTTTCCCCCCCCCTCTTTGCTCCTGCCTCCTGGAGGGCAGGCGGCCCTGACGCACAGCCAGAGCATCCAGGGTGGGCTCGGACCCTTCCTCGCCCAGAGGCTGAAGATGCCCCACGGTTCCCAAGCGGGTGGCACATCCTGCATCCAGGCCTGTGGTTTTGGGCTGGGGGCTGCGGATGCTCTCCCCTCCTCCCCAAGCTCAGCCCTTCCTTGGAGGCACCAGCGCATGGTTTCTGCGCGAGGTTTGGGAAGGCACCGAGCGAAACCTGCAGATGCTTCAGGAGAAGGAACGTTTGGCCTGAGAGCTTTTTGCCTGTGACAAACAGAAGGAGTGGAACTTTTGGGTGGAAGCTGGTGTCCAGCTGTGGATTAAGAAACAGAGGTTTGAGCCCACGGCGTGATGCTGCTTGTGCCCTGGCTCCTGGATCCGAGCATCCTGACGTGGTAAAGGTGGTGACGCCTTGGCCTGGGGGGAGCTGGGCTGCTGGCAGAGCATGAGCAAACCTTTGAGAAGAGGTGTCCCGAGGGGTGCTGGAAACACCTGCAGAGATCTCCTGATCTATCCGTCTGCCGTTCCAGCAGCTAATTACAGTCACTGTTAACAAAAAGTATATTTTATTCCCATAACAAAAGACCTGGAAAGAATTGGACCGGTAATTATTCAGGAGAGGCAGAAAACAAACTCAGACAAGCTGAGCCGGCAGGATGGAGCAGAATGTGATACCATGCACACCCGCCTCCCGCTCAGCCTTACTGTTCACAGCCAGGCTGGGGCATTAATGATAAATTAAGATTATATGCCCGAACCTATAAGCCAGGAATTAAGGTTGCACTGGCAGCATCACATCAGCCTCTTGGTGTTTCCTGGCTTTCCTGTTACTCTGATGTACATGTTCTCACCTTTTAAAAACGATTGGGGCATTTTGCTAAGGAGATGTGCTGGCTAAAGGGGCATTAAATACAACCAGCATATCCCAAGGGAGATTTAGAAGAGACCTTCCTAGCGAGGAGGTGCTGGGAGAGAGGGACAAGGCAACACCAGTGGAGAACTGTAACCTGCAGCGGGATCTGGACAAGCAGAGCCTGGGAAAACTGGTGTTGCCCAGACCTGATTGCCCAGTGCTGCTGTGGTCAGCTTGGTTTCTGAGTAGTTTTGTGAGCAGAGAGCATTTTGGACCCCGTGATAGGGAATATCTTTTTGCCCTGGTTAGGACTCAGCAGGAGCAGGAGGGAGAAAGGAGGCGAAGGGAGCAATGCCCAGGATGGAAAGGATGGGGCTGGAGCTTGGAGGGTCAGGTAGAGAGGGGGAAAGACAAGATGCAGCTCTCCCACGCACACGGGGCAGCTCCATGTCACTGGCACAGATTTGGAGCAGTCCCTTGCGAAGCCCCATGGATAAAATGCCCCAGCAGACCGATGGTGCCATCGGGAAGAGTCCCCCCTTTCCCACTGCTAGAAAGGTGAGTGTGAGGCGTTAAAAGGTCCGTGGCATCCAAATTTGTTGCCCAGCCTCTGCAAACGTGGCCTTTGGTGGCATAGGGGAGTGAAAGTTCCCAGCGTGAGATGGGAAGAGAGGCCATCCAGAGGGGAAATGCCTGGTATGATAGCATCCCTCTCCTTTTCCCAGACGGACATCCTGGGTACCTTGTGCTGAAGGGTTAAGCTCCAGGCCCTGCTGACTGCCGTGTGATGCAGTTGCTTGGGTGATTAGTAAAGATCTGTGCTCTAAGAGGAGTCACATGAGCTTCGGCGGGGCTCCCTGCATGCAAACGTGCCCTGCCGAATCCTGCCTCGCTCCCCGCTTCTGTCCTCACCAAGGGCCGGGGAGGGGAGCGTGGCTTCGCCATCCCAGGCTTACACCTAGGCTCCACATCAAAAGGCGGGGAACAAAACAACCACAGAGCATTTTAAAGCAAAATAAATAAACCCTTGGCTGCTGTGGGAGAGTTCTTACCAAAGGTACAATCGAGTTGCCTATTTATGGCTTTTTAATTCAAAAGCAGATACAAAACAGGAACTTTTGATATTCGAGCCCTGAAGAAGCTAACTTCTGATATTCAAGCCCCAAGGAACCTGACTTCCCACAATCAAAGGGTTTGCCCTAACCCTCTGCTTTATCAGGTGGCTGGTGGGACCAGAGGAAATCCTGGGTTTCTGCTTTACTGGGTGGCTGGTGGAAGTGGAGGAAATCCTGGGGTTTTATCAAACGAAAGCAGCTTTCAGCCGAGGGGACAATGCGACAATATCTGTTTGCGTAGCATCTTCCAGCAGGAAGGTCCCCAGAATGTTTTCTTCACCAAGAGAAGATATCTGGGAGATTTACTCTGGGATAGCACGTTGCAGTGTGGGAAAGTTTGGAGTAATGGCCAGTTGCTTGAGACGAGTATATCTGGGGCTGATTACTTGGTGCCTTACTCCGGATGAATTGAGCACCGTAAAACTGGAGGAATCAGCCCAATAGAAATATGTGCACGTGCTCTCCAGCATAACCCGGAATGCATCAGTGTAATTTGAAGAGCAGCTTTTGCCTCCAGCTTTCTCTGTTCCCACGCCCACAGAGGCCCTTGGGGTTCCTGGTCCATCTGCATCCATCCTTTCTTGGTTTTGTTTTCTGCAGGTGATGTGTCCAACCTGACCCCTGAGCACTCCTTCAAAGGCACAAAACAAGACGTGGGGAACATTGTGTTGGCTTTGTACAGCGGTCTCTTTGCCTACGGAGGATGGTAAGACGCAGCCCTGTATCTCTTTTCAGTGCTAAACACTGGAATTCCTTCCTTTGTCCCCAGATTGTGTTTGCAAGAAGAGGGTGGTCCAGGACTTTCCATCTTCCTTGTAACCAGGGCAATGAGGCTTGGACTTGATCTTAAAGGTCTTTTCCAACCTAAAGGATTCTATGAGGCAGATGCTTTTGGTTTGCCTGGTCACATTAACAGTCACAGTTCATGCCCCGTTGCCAGCCAGGACAGAGAAGCACAAAGTGGGGGCCATCATGGGATTCGGAAGAGGCAGCAAAGGATGGGTTGCTTGGTGCAGCTCCTAGGTGGTGGCAAGAGAAAGCAGCAGGGTGGGTTCAGCTAGCAGAGGAGAGCTGCGTTACGTCCAACAGCTTATTTGGAGCACCAAACTGAAGCTGCCGGCGAGCTTCTTTATCAGCCCCTTTGAGCACTTGCAAGCCCAAGGAGCTGGCTCAGTTTGCTGTGAAAACAGGGCAGTTACAGCCGTCCTTCCCGCCTGGAGGGTGGCCCTCTGGCTTCTGGGTCCAGCTCTTCACCTGCAGTCACCCCTCCTGCTGGAAGGAACCTGGCTGCACGGGGTGCTCCGTCCACCGGCACCATCCAGGGCGTGCGCTTTGCAGGTTTTGTGCCGTAGGTCTCGGACTCGGCATCGGCCATCATAAGTTTTACCGTAGGGTTTCAGGCTCTCTACCCCTCCCGAAATTCCCTTTGCAGATGAGTAAGATGAAGGGCTTCATTTATTCCGTGGACTAACCGGAATTAACTACTGCTCTTTTTAAATTACAGGAATTACTTGAATTTTGTTACAGAAGAGATGATAAATCCCTACAGGTAGGTGTGTGTCCCGTGATGACTTCCCTACGAGGAAAACTTGGTTTTGGGAAGCCCTTTCCTCATGGGCATAACAGGGCTTGCCAGTCAGCCCAGAAGCCAGGGTCTTTTTCTAGGGAAATAGAAAACAAGGTAAATAAATGGCATCGTTCCTCCCTGGAATAGGGGAAGGGGAATAATTATCTCCGTATGAGAAGGGATGCTGATATTATCAGTGCTGGTGGAAGGTCCTTGGCATGGCTTCTCTCTGAATTATAGGGAAGGAAGAAGCACTCGTGACTTTATCACGGTCTTGTATAAACTCCCACAAGACTATTTGTGCGTACGTATGTTTGTCGCCTGCTCTTCGTGTTCTCTTGAGCAACGGCCGCGTTCTGCACTGCTCATGCCTTTTGGGGTTACGCAGGGGACCTGGTGAGATGAGGGTGAGCCACACCAAAGCAGGGCATCGCTGATAAATGGGTTTTGCTCGTAGGGAAGGTGCCCGTGAGGCACTGTCGGTACAAGCTTCAGGGTCGCTTGTGCAAGAGCCCATTCGTGGCTGACCCTGGCAGCGATTAGGGCCTGCTGGGAAGCATCAGATTTGATATGCCCTTTCCTTGACAAACACGGTTATGAAAAAGTTTTTGCAGATTGCAATTATTTTCTTGTCTTCCGAATGCAGTCATGGTATTTGACTCTCTCCTCCTGGGGCTTTGAGCTCCGCTAGACCAATTAGACGTGGCATCAAGCAGGGTTTCCTTTTCCAGCCTCCATTCGCAAATGAAGTTAGACTGTTGGGAAAGGCGAGGTTGTACCAGCACAGCCTCGTCTTTACAGACCCGCTCAGGCTGTGTCTGAACTCATTTTCTTTGCGTTTCATCGGTCCAGCCAGCTGCACAGAGTTAGACTCTAAAGACCGCCTGCCAAATCCCAGATCTTTCAAGAAACCCACCAGCACAAATGCTTCTCCTTTGCCCAGAACAGAATGCATGGGCTAATGCCACCAGCTAGCAAGAGACAGGGGCGGGGAGGGGGGGTATTTTTGATTAATTGCCTTTGCGGTGATCTTGGATTATTGCTTGCCCAGACAGCCAGAGTCTCTCCACGCAAAAAGTCTCTTTGGCCATTATCCCTCAATTCTCCATCTGTCAGCCTCCAGGCTGCTCCCGTGTGGGCATCTTCTCCTCTCCTAGGGGAGCAGCATGTGGCTGGGGAACCGGCCACGCCTCCGATCCCTGCCATCGACAGCGCTCCATTACAATTTCTATTTTCTTCCTAGAAACCTGCCTCTGGCTATCATCATCTCGCTGCCTGTAGTCACTTTGGTTTACGTGCTGACAAACTTGGCTTACTTCACCACCCTGTCGACGGACCAGATGCTGACGTCCGAAGCCGTGGCCGTGGTAAGATAGGTGCATTTCTGGTGCGACTCATCTGTTTTCCAGGGCTGGTTAAATCAGATTTACAGTCTCTGCCTGCCTGCATCTCCGAGTTTGTTCCGTGCTGATCATGGCTGCTTGCAAAAAACCTGATGTTTGACAGGAGATAAAGAGCAACTGTGACGGGAGCAGGGAAGAACAGTGTGATACCCGGTGGGATTAATCAGAGACAATAGTAAGGATGGGCAGATGGTTAATGCTGCTCTTAATTTGTAAATATGCAAGGTTGCTGCTGGCCTCATGACTTCTCATCAGTTACCGGAGCATGGTATCTATGGGAAAAGGTCATTCAACTGAACTCGATTGTTCTCTCTCTGTATCTTCCTTGTTTTAATTACGAGAGAAAAATAATACTTCTACTGATTAAAATGCCATTGCGGTCAGAAATCCTGGTTGCTTCAGAAGCGAGCAGCGTGGTATGACCTTGCAAACTGAGTGTGACCAGGATTGTCCAGTGCCTCAAGGGGAATCTCCCAGTCCCAGGATAAGCTGGTCTGGGCCATTCAGGTGGGAGTGCTCCATCCTTCAGGCTGGTACCCAGCCCCGCTCCAGCCTGCACAGTGCCAAGTTATTGGAGATGCCAGCCCTATTAAGTCTATGTAGGCAGCTTATTTTGGACATTCTGGGTGTGAAATGTTTGTCTTGTTGGCCCCCATTTAGGATTTTGGGAACTATCACCTTGGTGTCATGTCCTGGATCATACCCGTCTTCGTTGGCTTATCGTGCTTTGGGTCCGTTAATGGGTCTCTTTTCACTTCTTCCCGGTAGGTTTCTTGCTCGATTTTGTTTGTTTACAAGTCATGCTTAATGCCTCTTCGTTTGGAGCGGTCCTCTAAAGAGCGGCTGTGGGTAGACACAAAGTCGAAAGGGTCTGGAGGCCATGTGGGGAAGGCGGGAAAAAAAAAATGTAAGACTTTAAAAGCATATCCAGTTTAAAGGAAACTCTTTCAGTGGTCTTAAGTCTTCTGTTCCTCAGGCAAAGTCCTGTGGAAGCTATTAGAACATAAACAAACACAGGCGTGGGGCTCGGTGATGTTGCCTGAGAAAGTGGCTTTAATGAAAAGCAGAAAGTTATGAAACTTCAGGGCTGAGAATCCCTCCAGAAAGGGGAGAAAAGACAGGGACTGAGGTGGTTCCAGCTCTGACACGCATCTGCTGGGCTGTCTTAGGAAAGTCACTTAATTGCTCTCTCTGGAAGGGAGGATATAAACACATCTTTCCTTGCATTCTTTGGCTGTCTCCAGCCTTCCTTCTAAGACAAGAACTTTCCACTGCGTATGCGCAGAACACCCCATGCTGCGGTCCGATCCTGGAGGGCCCCTGTCCTGAACCAGTGACTAGCAAAAGGGCAGCGCTGGCATCGTGCCGAGGCACCACTAAGGTGGAAAACCTGCGTGGAGCCTGGGCATTTCACTCTGGCTGCCTCAGCACTGACTGAGCTTGGGCTGTCCCCGCTTGTTTTGTGCTAAAGACAAACCCCAGCCCGGGGCTGAAGGTTGCAGAGGTGATAACGGCTCTGTCTCCCCCCGCTTCAGGCTGTTCTTCGTGGGATCTCGAGAAGGACACTTGCCTTCGATCCTGTCTATGATTCACCCCAGGCTTCTCACTCCCGTGCCATCCCTCGTCTTTACTGTAAGCACCTGGGTGATGAGCGTCGACCTGGTGTTGAGAAATGGGTCCGGGGTAGGATCCCATCAATGGTTGGAGCAGGGCTACTTGGGCACCATCTCCAGACACGGCCAGTTCTGCATGCACCTACAGGAGAGGAGAGACCCTTCTCCTTCTCACCATATCCTCATTGTCCACTTCTGGTTTGAAATCGCTCCGGGCACCAATTGAAAATTGCCTAAATCAGTAAAAAGTAATCAACCGGATTCTTTCCTGGCAGATAGTCCTTCTAAAATACCTGTATTTAGTGCTCTAACACATGTGCTTTTGCCTACTCCCTTCGCTAAGGGCTTTTATTTTTTTTTTCCGGTGGCAGTGCATCATGACCCTGCTCTATGCCTTCTCCAACAACATTTTCTCAGTCATCAACTTCTTCAGCTTCTTCAACTGGCTGTGCGTGGCTCTGGCCATCATCGGCATGATGTGGCTGCGTTACAAGAAGCCCGAGCTGGAAAGGCCCATCAAGGTGAGAGCAGCGTGGTAACGGGGTGGTGGGTCCTCCCCGAGTCCCTGTGTTGTATGGCTGCTTGTCCTGTTACGGAGGAGGGACTGGGACTGCAAACATGCAGGGGGAAACGTTGTGTTGGAGCTAACACTGCCAAATCGGTGCAGGAGGGCGAATTGCTGCCATGGCCACAGGGAGATCAGAGTGAAGGAGGTCCTGGGTGCCGCAGATGCGGGGTGTTGTGGTGGGGGTAGCCCAGTGGGAAGCTCTCGGTGACCAACGTATTCCCCAGGACGAATCACAGGCTGCGGCTCTCAGTGAAACACTCTGTACCATCATGGAATTCACTTTAAATAGTTTTTTAATAAAGCAGACAAACCCACGCCTGCGGAGATGAGAACTTTGTTCTCTTTGTCCTTGGCCAGCTTGGCAGTAACATG
This sequence comes from Egretta garzetta, assembly GCF_000687185.1. Lineage (NCBI taxonomy): Eukaryota > Metazoa > Chordata > Aves > Pelecaniformes > Ardeidae > Egretta > Egretta garzetta. The sequence continues at coordinate 621,172 of NW_009259498.1, forward strand.
TCCCATCTGGGAGGAGGCCAAGATCATGTCAGCCGCAAGCGTGTCTGCCTTCCTTAAAGGCATGTTCCTCACTCATCCCCCCGCACACTCAACTCTCTGCCAGGCAACAAACTCACAGACCCGTACCGGTGCCTTCCCAAAGTAACCCTTCGCAGGGTGTTTCCTTTGGGGTTTTTTTTTTCCTTTTTGGTTTTTCTTCTAAAAGCTGGGCTGCTCTTGGTGGGTGTCCTGCTCCGAGCGGTGTAGCCGAGTCCCCCGAGAACCTGCCATGATGATGCTACGGCTCGTGCTGCGGTTGCAGCTGAATTTGATGCTGTTGGGACAGGTGTTTTTATAAGGAATCATTCAAGTATGGAATTGGGGTCAAAAAAAAGGGTGCTGAGAAAGGCTCGTGGCTCTCGGCAAGCCACATCTCCGTGCTTTGCTTTGCTGGTTTTAAATGTACATGTTAGGTGTTAGCCTACGCCTGTTTTCTCCAGGATTGATGAAATCCTAAATTGATGAAATCCTAAACTGATGAAATCCTGCCTAAATCCGTACCTTCCCCATGGCAGTTCAAGGGCACAGTTGCTTTGTTCAGAGCACCGGGACGAGACAGGAGCACCATCCACATAGGGGTCCATGGTGGAACATGAACTCCGTCCCTCCCTGGGCTGTACAGCTGGATAAATGTCACTGGGAAGTGGAGCCTGGTCCCCTGTTGCAGCTTCTAACCTGTCCTTTGGGTCCTTGTTTAGGTCAACATCTGCCTGCCCATTTTCTTCATCCTGGCGTGCTTGTTTCTCATTGCTGTCTCCTTCTGGATGACGCCGAAGGAATGTGCGATTGGCTTTGCAATCATCTTCAGCGGGATCCCTGTTTACTTCTTCGGGGTCTGGTGGCAGAACAAGCCCAAGTGGATTCTCCAAGGCATCTGTAAGTATTACCAGTGAAGAGCAAGGGTGCAGCCTTGCCTTTTGCTCCAAAACCGGCAGCTTCCCGCTGAGCATGCTCCAGCCAGTCGCAGTGGTTCCCCTTCATGTAGTGGAGGCTTCCAAAGTCTTGGCTCTGATCCGTTCTTTTTTAACGGTAACAAGTTTTAACCTGATGATAACCTTATCTACCAAGCACCCAAAGCGCACCCTGACTTGCGATAATGGCAAAGTTTGGGCCAAATACCATGGGTTTGGTTTTTTTTTTTTTTTACCTTGGCAAACAGGTTGCTACTCTGCAGCGGAGCGTGATTCGCTGAGCACGTTGCTGCCTTTCCCTGTAAAAGCACAGGGTCGAGCCTAGACAACCCCTTTCTAGTGGTGTAGGAAAGGAAAAGAAGTATCAGTGTAACAGTCTGGGCACAGCTGGCCTCAGTTTGACTGCTGAAAAGTCGGAATTAGTCCCAGTCCATGGCTTAGCCAGCGCTAACATTTCTGATCCCCTCAAAGCTCTCCCTTGGCATCAAAACGTGGCAGCAGAGCAGAGGGAGGGGAAAATCCCCGCGATGCTTTCTCTCACGAGGTTTATTTTTAAGGTATCTTTGTACAAGGCTTTCCGACAGCTGCCGCTACGCCACGGTGTGCTCTGAAGGGATGGAGAGGCTGCGCTTGGCCCACGCGGCCTCTGCCTGGACACCCGAATGAAGAAAGTCAATCCGTGTTATCCAGGGAACAAAACTCTACCGTCTGCCTCCCAGTTCTCCTACAATGGGCTGACCTAGAAAAGCAGACGAGGAGAAATGCCCAGCCTTAGCTGGATGCTTTTTATGAAGAAGAAAAGGGCTTTTAACAGTGCTCAACACTTGTTATTCTTCCCCCCCCCCGCATCTCTCTCTCTCTCTCTCTCTCTCTCACTTTTGTATATGGAGTATTAGGCTCAGTTCCTGGAAAAGCCATTTTTGCAGTGCCTGGGTGGCAAATTACCATAGTAATTGTTTTCTACCACCAAAAGCTTGTAAGGAGAATATAGAAAATATTCTGGGAACACAGACTGATAATCCTGCAGATGCCCAGTTAGAAACATGAGCTTCAAACACACGTGTGTATATTGATATACTGCAGATAATTTGATCACCTCCAACTGATCTGAGTTTGACTCTGCGTGTAGTTAGTGGTAGCTTTACCTGGCAAGACTATTTTGCGATCTCCAAGCACATGGGGAAGCGGCGGAAAGCGCAGCTCTGTTGGGATGCCAGCCACCAAAGCTAAGGGGTGGAAGAAGAAAGTTACTTCAGTTGAGCACCTTCCTTGGGCCAGCTTGGGTCTGAAATGCTTCCTTTGCTCTTCACCTGCTCTGAGCAAGGCTTGTGGACTCTGCCTTGTGTTCAGTACGCCGAGTGGTTTTGTCCCTGGTGCTCGAGCCTTTAAAGAGGCTGCGTGCACGTACAGCCGAGGTTTTCACAGCTGGAAGTCAAAGCATCAGCTCCTATTTTCTATGCCCGTTCCTGCTCTTGTGCCTGACTTGGTTTTGGATCCTTGCAGTTCTGGCATCCAAACGTAGTTACCGTATCACCATGCAATTAGAGACCGGTGTCCAGAAGTGCCGGAGCCTCTCTCGGGGCAGTACAGCATCCTTGCTGCAGGAGCAAAGCTCCCAGTGTTCCATGCTTAAGTTCTGGGCATCAGCAGGGAGTAGCCCAGGCTCATTTGCTATCAGGTCTGCAATTGTATTGGGACCGATCCTGCTCAGAACCATGGGGGGGAGGCAAATGGGTCACAGAATCCCAGACTGGCAGGGATTTGAAGGGACCTCGGGAGCTCACCCAGTCCCACCCCCGTGCCCAAGCAGGCTCACCCAGAGCAGGGGGCACAGGACAGCGGCCAGGCGGGGGTTGAAGATCTCCAGAGAAGGAGACTCCACAGCCCCCCTGGGCAGCCTGGGCCAGTGCTCTGTCGCCCTCAAAGTAAAGAAGTTCTTCCTCATATTCAACTGGAACCTCTTCTGCTTCAGTTTGTGCCCATTGCCCCTTGTCCTGGCACTGGGCACCACTGCAAAGAGTCTGGCTCCGTCCTCGTGACCCCCACCCTTGAGATATTTGTAGGTGTTGATGAGATCCCCTCTCAGCCCTCCAGGCTGAACAAGCCCAGCTCCCTCAGCCTTTCCTCCTAGGGGAGGTGCTCCAGTCCCCCCATCATCCTTGTTGCTCTCCTCTGGACTCTCTCCAGGAGTTCCTCACCGTTCTTGAACTGGGGAGCCCAGAACTGGTCAGCCCTTTGGAGGCAGAGTAGCATGAACCGAGACCAAGATATATTTTGGGCCCCTGTGTGCGATCTCTGACCCGTGCTTTGCTTTCTTCCCCATAGTCTCCGCAACAGTCCTGTGCCAGAAACTGATGGAAGTGGTTCCGCAAGAATCGTAAGCAGGAAAAGCAGAGACGTTCAGCTCGAGGAAACGCACAATATTATTTTAAGACGACACAAGGAGAAAACACTTCTGATCCCTCGTAAACGAAACCTCGGCACTGAAGCACCCCGTCGGAGCTGCTTCATGTCTGACACCATGCCCCCGGCTCTGCCTTGCCTCCTCCAGCCCCGCCGTTGCCACCCTTTCG
>NW_009259498.1:624754-629513 GCF_000687185.1 Egretta garzetta
GCCCCGGGGGGGCCCCGGCGGGGCGGGCGCCAGCGGCTCCCATCGGCCGCGCTCTGTGTGTGTGTGTGTGGTGCTGAGGGCTGCGCTTCAGTTCTGTGTAGGCTGACTTGGTTTGGGTCTGGGGTCCCCCAGCCGAGGGCGGATCCGCTCACAAGCCCAGTTTGAGCGTTGCCAGCTGTGCTGAGGTGCCTGGGGCTGGGACTGTCGCAGAGCCGCGGGGTGGTCCTGAGCCTGGCCTTACCTGGCCAAGGGCGGGAGGTTGGGAAGCAAAGGTTGGCTGATGTTGGCTCGCACTCTCGCACACACACACACGGAACGCATCCCAAAATGCGAGCTGCTGGACGCTTTGGACTCTGTCCGCTGGCAGTGGCTTAGGTGAGACAAGGCAGAGCAGGACCTGTGCCAGAGAAATGGTGTGGGGAGGTCTCGCCTGACATTCCCTGCGTTCCTGACTGGAGCACTCGGGGTCCCCTGCCAGTGCCTGGCTTTTAACTCTCAGATCCAAGCCATCTCCCTGCTACCGAGCCAGCCCCCCGGGATGCTCTTCACCAGAATGGCCATCCCATGGCCCTGCGAATTATCCCTGGGGCGGGTGCAGGCCTGAGGGGGGAGTTCCTCCTGATAAACCCAGGGAATTGCAATTAGCAGAAAGCCAAGAGGCTTGCTCACTCCCATGTTTTTCTGTAGATAAGCTACCATCCAGTATGGGATGAGCAACATCACGCTCTCCAAGTGGCCCATTTGTTGCCCTCGGTGCGATTCGTGTTCACCCATAAACCATTTGCAAAGAGAAAATAGGGGTGGGATTCCCTTGGCTCATTCCCTGGGGTCTTTCTGTGCGTTGCCTGTCACCGCTCCCTTCGTTAGGCTGTGTCTCTTCTAGAAGGTGCAGTGGAGATGGGACCAACCGGGTCTGGGGGTGTAGAAAGGGGCAGATGTCCCTGGGTGGCTGGAGCCTGGCTTTAATCTCAGTCTGCTGTAGATGTTCTGTTTTGCGCTAAGAAACAGGGACCGTGGGCCTGTTCCTCCCTCCTGCAAAACTGCAGCGTCAGGTTTGGCTTGGTGAGATGCCCCCATCACCATCCTCCTGTTTAGGGAGTGGTCTTAGGGCAGCACCCACGATCCTCATGTGAAACCTTGTCTTGCTGTTGTGGGTGGTGCCATCCCATCCCCTGAGCCCACCCAAAATTCCTCTAGTTCCCGAGGAATCAAAACTGTCCTCTTAGGAACATGTGGCTTTATTTGGTCAAAAGCATTGCCTTTTCAGCAAAACTGCGGTTCTTGAACAGTTTGCTCGTGGTGCCTCTGCGCTCGAGGAGGTAGTCAGTTGGAAATCAAAAGCATCTTCTTCCCCCCAGTGAGCTGCTTGAGTCTCAGAGATCGTCTTTGTGCTCGTGCTTTGTGCAAATGGGTTGTTCAACTACTTTTTTTTCTCCTCGGTATTTTTGTAAACTAAGCTGTTTGGAAGCTGGGATCCTCCCAAGACCTAATGCTTCCTACTGGATTCTCCTCTTGGTGTAGAGTTATTTTGGATGACCAGGCATTAAGGACACCGATGGTACTAGCTCTTGCTTTGTCCTTTTAAGAAGTTCTTTAGCAAAAAAAAAAAAAAAAAAAAAAAATTATGGCAGGTGGCAGCTTCCATTCAAGTGTGCGTGACAGTGACCGTGACTCTGTCGAGTGTCTACGTGCAGCTCTTGGCTGTTGCTTCGCCGACCACGCGTCTTTGCTTTGAGGCAGTGTTAGGAGGGATAGGTGAGACAATCATCACGCCGAAAACCTTTGCTGTCAGGTTGCTTATTCCATGGCAGCGCAGCGTAGAGGTACCCCAGCCAGCTCAGGTGCCGCTTGACACGTGTTGGGCTTGAGCTCTCCTGGAGCTAAGTTAACCTGTGGGGAGTTGCAGCTGGTTTGGGTACATCTACAGTGCAGAAGAACCCAAAGTTATGGCCAGTGCCTGGCTGTTCAGGGACCTACGTGCAATGAATTGGAGCATCTCAGATCCAGCACCTGCGGAGAGGCGTTTGCATAAATAAGGTCATGAACCATAAAGGCTGAGCTCGATTTTTGGAATCCTCTTCCAGCTGAAGGCTGAGACGTTTTGGCAGGGTAGTGATGGGAAATCGCTGTTTATGCTGGACCTGTTTCATCAAGAGAGAACCTCAGTCTGTCACCTATCACTTGGTTCGCTGTTTTTTGGCTGTAACGGTCTCGGGCCTGGGTTCCTGCAGGGCCTGGGCTCAACGCAGGGGCCCTCAGTGCTAATGTATACCAGCGGAATTACTTGTGAGGCAAAGGAAAGGGATTTTAACTCCCAGCCACCTCAATCCCATGTAAATCAGCACTCAAGTCCACGCCACAGAGAGCTCAGAAATAGGTTCAAATCTCCGAAAGGTGTGGGGGGCTGCTTGGTTTGGACACGTCTTTAAATGACTTTCATCAGTGATGGAGACCCATCACTACACCGTAGCCTCTTGGTGAACCTTTCACACTGGTTTTAATGAGGAGATGTCACACTGAGAAATATTTTTTTTATTAATTAACTGATCTTAATTAAATCCTTAACTTGCTTGCTTGCTCCTGACGAATTTTCCTGATTCTTCACTTGCTGCTAAAGATCTTTCTCTCGTACTAACCTGCTGGCTCTGGCATCGACACCGTGGTGATCTCGCCAGCGTCTCCATGGCAATAGAGGTATAGGAAGAAACCGAACCAGCACAGAATGACAAAAATGTTGAATTTGGTCAGCCACAGCTCACATCTCAAAGTCTACCTTTCAAAAACCTGATTTCTTTTAGCCAGGATTCATTGACCCCCATAGTTCCCCTCCACCAGAGCTTGGTGACTTGGCTGTAAGAGGTTGGGTTGTTTTTCCCTGGAGGTTAGGGAGATGATGATTAAGGGGGTAAAACTGAATTCCATTTTCTAAAGAAAACACAACTGAAGTCATTTTCGCTCCAATGGGTGAAACTGCTGTCAGTCCGGCACAACAGCTTGTAACCAGGAGCGTCTGCTGGCCTCTGGGGCTTGCCACATGCAGCCGGATTTTGGTGTGGAAAAGGAGGGAATACATCCCCATGAAATCCTCCCTGATGCTCGCTTTCCTCAAACGTGGAATGAGATGTGTCACGGGGGGCGAGGGGAGCAGCGGAGACTTCACAGAGAATTTCTCCTCGTTCCCAGCACTGGACGTGGGATTTTTCTGTTGTGTCTGTTTGCTTGTGCTCTTTCGAGCCCGTGATCAGTCTCACGCCCGTTGCAAATCCACCAAGGGAGATAAACCCTTCCCGCAAAGGACGCGTACAGCCACGGCGTCTGTGAGTTTGCTTTCCTGAACAGTAGCTACAGTTCAGCGAGGTACCGCGTGAATCTCTCATATGACAGTATTCTGCGAATACAGCAGGAGCGGTCATGTCAGTGGAATCATGGAATCTTAGAATCATTTAGGTTGGAAAAGACCTTTAAGGTCATCGAGTCCAACCGGGGAGCCATGGTTGTGTATCTCTGCAAGCGATGGCTGTGCCGCAGGAGTCCCTTGGACCTTGTACTGAACCCCCTTTCAATTATCGTTCCTCTGAACTTGTTTTTAAGTATTTCGACTGCCAGGCAGGCAGTTGTTGGGCTGGTCACGGAATAGCATCCCGCAGGGATTGCTAAACAGTAGGGCAGGGGCGGCCAGGCGCCGGCAGCCAGGCGCTTCCTTACCCGTTGGGTTCCTCTTTCTAAATGAGAAGGAAACCTCCCCAACTGAGAGGGAACCAGCCCTGCAAAAAAACGCTCCCAGCCAGAAATGGGAGGGATTTAAGTCATCCTAGGTGGATTTTTTTTTTTTTTCCTTTTTTTTAAATTTTTTTTTAAACTTCCTGCAGTATCTGCAGTGTTTTCCATCTCAGATCCCATGTTCTGGTAAACATGCTTTTGTTTTTCACGGCACCCTCCCTGGGATACCAAGTTCAAAGGGACTCTGTCACTGTTGAACAAACTTTAAAGACCCTTCAACTGGATTGAAACTCCTAAGAACAACTCTTGTTGTCCTCCGAGCCCTCTCCCTGTGGGCAGCTCAGGCAGGGGAATAAATTGGGCTCCTCCATGGGCCCCTCCGCTGGGGGTCTGCCCCGAGAGCAGAGCTCTTCCCCACCGCCACCGCTTCCCAACCACGGGGAGGTGTTTGCGGTGGCGGAGCCTTGGTCCAGCTGTGGGGAATCGCAGGGAAGGTTTCCTCTCAGTCAGAGAAGGCACCCGTGCCTTCAGCTGAGGCGACAGTGTTCTTGGGCTTCAACAAAAAATAAAATTAGAAGGAAAGAAGGAAGCGGCCAAATGTTGTTATTGTGCAACACTGTGGCTGTTTGGGACGCCAGCTCTTCCAATCAACTGGTTGCACAACTCCATTTCTAACGACAGGGGAAGGTGACGTTGGCCATGGAGAAAGGGCTGGAACCAAGCTTCCTCCTGGAGCTTGGGAAAGGGCAGCCCAGGGGTGAGACGGCTCCGGCTCCCCCAAGGGCTCATGCCGAGGTCTGCCGGCCGGCGCCGTGACCTCGGCAGAGCCCCACGTGCCAGGGCATCCCATGAGCTCTGAGGGATGCTCCAGGGGCTCTTCACTTCTGGTGGCTTCTTGAGGAGTTACAGCCGAGCAGCCTTACGCTGGGTTTGCCTGTATTTGAGATGTTGCTTTCCCAGTTTACACAGTCCGAACTGGAACTAGCAGCTGGGGGTGGGGGGTGCAGACGGGTGGGATGCTGCGGGGGGGCAAAGCCAA
>NW_009259498.1:629542-636393 GCF_000687185.1 Egretta garzetta
GGCTTGGATTAGGTCACCCCTAGGGAACTCTGCCCAGAGGCTTCTTTCTTTGCTTTTAGCCCCCTGTTCCTTGTGTGAGAAGGGGTGTTGCTTCCTCCAGCTGTTGAAGTGTTAATGAGGAAAATAAAAAAAAAATATTTTTTTAAATATTGAATTAATTTTTAAATGGCCTACAAGAGACTTTATATCTACACCTAAATTGTTCCCGTTGGGTGACATTCATCCCGGCACAGGGGCTCTGCAAGCGCTCGGATGCTCTCCCGCGTCCCAGCCAGCGGGATGTGGCACTGCGGGGCCTGGCGGCGGCACCTGCGCTGGGATGAATTTCACACGTAGGGAAAACATCCTGATCTGTTCAGGGGGCAGGGTGAGGTCCATGTCTCACCTAAATCCTCGCAAAGGAAGAAAATTTTAAGTGGTACCTGGACCTTGCGCTGGCCCGCAGAACAAGAAGAGGGGGAAATTCCCTCCTAGTGAATAACCTGACTTTTCAGAGATACCTTTCTGCTAAAGTTTGTATTTTTGTTGTTTGTTTTTTTTTTTTTTTAAAAAAAAAAACACAGGAAAAAAAAAAGGATCTTAACATACAGAAGAAAATCTAGATCTGATTTACAATTTTGTTATATTTGGTTGCTTTAAAAATATTTTACTAATTTAAATGTTGCTGTAGATGACATTCTATTTATTTTAAGGGGTAAATATCTTTTAGTCTTAATACTTCTACAGTACGCGCTGTCTATTTACAATGTTTGTGTTCCTGTCGACACAGCTATTCCACGACTGACCAAGTGCTGGTCAGCCAGTAGTAACTTAATCCAACTGCCTTGTAAAACGAGATTGTCTCCTGCAATGTATTTTTGGAGTATTCCTTGATTCTTTTATGTCTGTGGTTAACAAATCTGTTAAATGTTTGGGTTGTTCTACGTTTTGGGTTATTGTTTTGTTTTTTTAACAAAGAAAGCTGAATCACAACTCTCGCGTTGCTGGTCTTTGCCTCTAAAATTTTTCTTTTGCCAAAGGTTGCCTTCTTTATCCCACGTCCATCAGCACCCGAGCTCGGGCTTTCCGAGCATTCCTCTTGCGGATGGGTCTAGGAGCATAGCCTAGCAATGCCAGCAGCCGTTCCCCTATCGCCATCCTCCTTTTTTCAGTTCTACTTACCCTTTCTGGTCTCACCTGCGTTAAAACCAAGGGAATGGGAAAAGTGGGTGAGCGTTGGGCAAGAGGTGGGGGCAGGAGGCAGATGTCCTAATCCCCAGGGGCACCCACATGGTTCTATGACAGAGATCATGGAATCACAGAATGGTTTGGGTGGGAAGGGACCCCCAGAGGTCACCCAGCCCAACCCCCCCGCAGGAGCAGGGACACCTTGAACCACATCAGGTTGCTCACAGCCCCGTCCAACCTGACCTGGAATGTTCCCAGGGATGGGGCCTCCACCCTCTCTCTGGGCAACCCCTGCCAGGGTTTCACCACCCTCAGCGTAAAGAATTTCTTCCTTATACCCAGACTAAACCTACCCTGCTTCAGTTTAAAACCATCACCCCTTGAGAGATGCTGCTGGTAAAAGCTCGCAGCCAAAAAAAAAGGTCTTAACAGCAGGAAGGTATCAAAGTTTATATGGGGAAAGTGATCCTCTGCTGCAGTCGCTCTTCCCCGGGTCCTTCCATGCTAGAGATGCTGGGTCCTGGCTAGAGGGAGGGGATGCGGCAAGGTGGAGGTGCGAGGGTTGCTTGATGATTTGCACTTTTGGGTGTGCGGATGGCAGAGCTCAGAATTTTCCTTCCTAAAGGAGAAGATGGCACTGAGACGGTGCTGAGACTGTTCTGTTGATACCTGCCCCCAGGAGGAAGAAAGGGGCATGGAATGCTGTTGGAGCTTAGGAAGGCTGCAAAGAAAACCCAGTAGTAAAGGGAGACTTCGGCGATGCCTGCATAGGCAGAATAGATGTTATACACAAATTTCATACTGAATTTTAGGTGCTGCAGTCAACCAGTGTCCTGAACAACGAGAGAATTCACAAGGAAGAGGCGATTCTTGATTCACTCTCAAGCACTGTGGCTGTTCCAGAAGGTATTGCTGGAAGAGGGAATCTGCAATGTTACCTGCTCAAGCCCAGCGTCCTTGCGAGACCAAACCCAGCTGCCACGGTACTTTTAACTTTAAATACATGCGTATAAAAAAAGGAAGAAGTTAGAGGTGGAGGAATGAGATTGCAGTTACGAGGGTAATGGGTGCGAGAGGGGGCACAGAGGCTCTCCGATACGGCTCTTGGTGGAGGAACTAAGAGTCATCTAAGAACAAAAATCTCTAAAAGCCAGCGTGGCTAAAGAGCAGGATAGGCCGTGCCATGAGCAATTGAAAAGAGATCATGCAACAAGTGACAGCTGTGGCCAAAGAAGGAAGACAGAAGAGAGAAGAAACTCTGGCAAATTAAATCTAAAACCTCAATAAGCCAAGCCAACAATGTATTCACAAGCGGGACGCTGGAGGAGAAGGGCTGTGCCGCCCGCAGGAAGCCTGCCAGAGGCAGCGGGCCCCGTGCTGTGCTGCAAAGCGCTTTAACGGGCAGATGAGGCAGTAGCACAGGGACACATGGAGTTATTCACATCCGTGTTTGCTACAGGCTTGCTTGGAGAAGTTCCCGTGCTGGAGCCTTGCTTTACGGGGAGCGAGCCCAAGGAATTGCTGCCGGATAAAGCATTGTGTTTCAGAGCAAAGCTCCAGCTGTGGGATTCGGAGGCCTTCAAGAGCTGCAAAGGGTCCCAGATCAGATGAAGTGCTACCATCAGGCGTGTGCAACCCGTAGTACAACGCGGCTTGGGAGGCAAACAGGATGCCGGTGCAGGTAAAGGGTCCAGGGGTAGCCCAGACAGGTTGCAAGAAGCTGTTGTAGAGGACACAGTGAGCAGAGAGACAGAGAAGAGCATCTTGGGGAGAGACACGCAGCTTTCGTGGAGGGAGCTCAGCCCTCAGCAGACCACCAGGCTTCCAGGGTCTTGCACCTTTGGGTCTTTGGCAGGCTCAGGTCTCACTGAGCTTCCCATGGGGTTTGCAAGAAGGAATTAATCTTGGCAATAGTTGTTCGGGAGAGAGAAAACACCGGTAAAAGTAGTTAATAATGGAGGGAAGGGGGTCTGCAGAGCTTGCCTATGGATCTTCTCCTGGTTCAGGCCAGTTCAGCACACGCAATCTGGAAGAGATGAACAGGGGTGGCAAAGTCCCCCGGAGAACGAGCACTTTGCAGGCTCATCAAATAGAAAGTTGACTGCAGCACGGGATCTCCTGACAGGGCACTAAAGCCGCAGATGAGAAGAGTGTTAGGAAGTGTGAACAGAAAAGAAAAATTGCAGCGCTGCTGTGTAACGTCACTCCACGTGCCGGTCCTGAGCGCTGCGCTGGTCCGGTCACCCCACCGGGGTGGGGGCTGCGGGGCTGCAGGACGGGGAGCGGGAGAGGACTTGGACTTGGGGCCGCACGAGCACCGGGCGAGCGCTCAGGCGGGCGGCCCCAAACAAAGGCAGGAAATGTTTTTTCACACACGGCAGCTTTAATCATGCGCTCAGTGTCAGGGGATGTTGTTGAGACAACTTTTATGTGTGCAGGAAGTTCAAAAAGAGCTCAGATAAAAGGGTTTGTTATTAAGTGCAACAGCCCTAGCGCAGCCTCAGCCTCAAAGAGCTCCATCTTTGTTAGTCCGAGGCTGGAAGGACAAACGTGGGAAGGGATCAGACCTCGTGTTTCAGATGAGTTTTCTCTGAAAGGTCACTACTGACGGCTCCTGAGGTGGTCCTTTGGCCACGTGTTGGCTCTTGGTTCCCCCTGAGTTGTCCTTTTCCTTTGGTGCCACCACAGCAGCCGTGCCTTCATCTCCAGAGGATGAACATGGATTCATCAGCGGCAGCGAGGAAAGCCCCAGGGTGGTCAAGGAAGCCTCGTGCTGGGCTTTGGCCAGGAAGGACTCGCTGCACGGGAGCCACATGTGGACCCAGCGTGGCCCCCAGGCAGCACCGAGCTGTCTAGACACATCTCCCCAGCTTTGGTCTGGTGGCTGCTGGTCTTATGTCCTGACGGCTGGAGGTTGCAGTGGTGATGGGAGGGGGCAGGCATGGGAACGCAGCCCTCCCAGAGGGCACACAAGCAGCGAGACCGACATCGTTCCTCCCTCAAACCAAAAGCATGCCATTTTTCTCCCCAAACCCAGAAGCGCCTGCGTTTGAGTGGCACGGAGAGAGAGGCACGGGGGTCTGCCACCAAAGAAGGGTGAGCCCTGGAAGCAGGAGGTAGAAATGCAAACTGGAGGCAAGCCCAGCAAAAAGCCATAAACCAGTTGTTTATCTGAAGATTTGTGCGAAAGATGAAAGGCCCTAAATATGTTTGGGTTGGGCAGAAGCCACTAAGGGTGGGGCGTGACACGGGCTGGGAACTGCTTCAAGGCTGCAAACTTAAATGGAAGGAAGGAGCTGACGAGGAATTGTGGATAGGACTCATAAAGGGATCCTCTGCGGCAGATAACTTAATACACCAAACCCAAGATACAGGGATGAGGAAGTTTAATAAAAGGAGAATTGATGTTGACAAACTTCCTTGCAGCAAAATACACCTTGACAACAAAATTGTCCCCTTAATATTGAAGCGATGCAAGTCCTGCTTGGAAGCCCTTTTTTAAAAAAAAAAAGAGTCACTAATATTCTACCTGTTGTACAAAAGCCACAAAATAAAGGTGTCTCTTCAGAACGTGCCAGTCTGTCCTGATTTTGCTGGAGACCTGTTTGAGGTGCTGGAGCTCAGCGGCACAGGATTTATAGAAGAGTGGGTGTTGTAGATCGCATGCCTCTAACTCCCTGATAACCAGACCCTGAAATACAACACAGGGTTTTTTACAAATACCTCTAGGTTTTTTTCCCCCCCTGCATATTTACTGACTATGCAAGGTCTCTGCCTCTCTCAGACTGTCATCCCCCCCAGCTGGAACCTGGAAATCTGGGCTCTCCTCCAGCCTACCACCACTGTGCCTGGCCGTGCCTCAGTTTCCCCAGCTGTGAATGATCTTGCCCACCTGCTGAGAAGAGGTAAAAAGCACTGCCTGAATCCGGTGGGGCAAAAAGTGCTGGAAATTCCCCTTGTCTTCATCCAAGCTGCGCAACGAGAAAGGTAAATCCACATTTGAATAGCTACATAGAATTAGAGACCAGGGAGGTAAGAAATAGCAATTCCTCTTGCCTGAGCCTCTCTTTCCTAATTTAACTAACTTGTCCTTCAGCATCCTTCTGGGAACACCATGCAAGGCACCTCGTGTTCACACGAAGGGCTCTGCCAGCACCCTGTCCCTGAAAGTCAGCTTGCAGTCAAGGTTTGCTGGAGCAGAAATCGTGCCTGTTGCCTTAGTCTTGTTAAGCAGGTGCCTGGGGGAGCTTGCCCCCGGATTTGGGTTAGCTGAAAGCCCTTTCAGCACAATCCGATTACCCACCGTGTGCACCGGGAGCCGTGGCAGCGGCGCTGGCCGGCAAAGAGCCGAGCGGCAGCCCAGTTTGGATGGAGCTGGCGAGGCGCTGAGCAGGGGAAGGATGCCAGGGTGAGGGACAGTGCCTGAGACAACGGAAACGGGCAGGATGACAGATTATGGAAGAAAAATAATTCTTTTTTGGTATTAAGAGCTCTTTTCAACACCTCCTTTTGGAACCGATTCCCTGCCTCCTCTTTGCGGCCAGGGCAATAAGCACTGAAATGATCCAGCTCGAGGATCCTGTCCTGCTCTCCCAGCTTCTCTGCATGGGTTGTCATCACTTGTCGCCGTGTCCTTCAGAGCCAGACCGCATCGCCGGCAGCGGCAGGGACACACACGGGTTACAAAGCAGCCCCGGTGGGTAGGGATGCATGGGTCCGTGCATTCTGCCTCCGAGCAGACCGGCAGAAGGTCTCTGTATGTGCTCTGTCTGTGCACTGTGCCGGGCTCTTTCAAAGCAAGCTTGGAGCAGGGTATCATCAAAGACCTCTGAGCCTTCTGAAAACGCACTGTCAAGTTATGAATCTCATAGCCTCCAGAGCAGTCAACAGTGTTAGCGTGGAAACGAGTAATAAAAATAAAAGGCACCGAGCTTTGTGCGTGCTACGTGCCATAAGCAAATTCTAAGGATGTGGCACTATGCCTGTACAAACCCTAAAAGCGTAACTACACGGTGGGAACACGAGTGCGTTCTCCACTTTGGACCAGTTTTCTGGCTGGTTTGGTCAATGTCTCCAGGAGCCTGGCTCCGGATTGCAGTGAGGTCATTTCTGCTCAAACTTGTCTGGGAAAAGCACGGGCTCCCCCCTCGCCCCATGCAGCTCCTCGCCTTGTGTAACCGCTGCGTGCTACACGGGCGGGAGAGCTCATCCCTCTTAGCCTTTGGCTTTGCAGAGCTCATAAATCAGGTCTGGGCATCGCAGGTATTTGGGAGGTTTTGTGGTGTAATGAGCCGCACAGAGGTGCCGGTGCATGTTGCAGGAGAGCAGCGTTGTTGCAAAGACACCAGATCAATTAAAATAATTAAAAAAAACAATGTCTGGAGGGGTTGTGTTACCTCCGCCAGTAGAAGGGCGGGCGGTGAAGCTCCTGCTGAGCTCATAGGGACTAAAGCCCTGCAAGTCTCCGTGTGATAAAGCATACGTGAAACACATTCGGGCCTGCAAGGACTTGAAATGAGGTCGCTGCTGGCTTTCATTAAACAAAAGTCAGCAGACCAATCGCCGATAGATAATAAAACCAACAGTAGATGTAATCTTTCTACATCAAGTCTTGAGCAAATCAAGCTGAACGTTGTGGGGTTGTATCAACAGCAGCCAGAAGTCCCTGGGGGGGCAGGGGGGGG
>NW_009259498.1:636548-647848 GCF_000687185.1 Egretta garzetta
ACCCCCCAGGGACCCAAAGCAAACGTGCTTTGATGACCATAAGCTGCCGACACGCTGGACGTTCCCACCTTTTCACTGTTGCACTATTTCATGTTTGAAGTCTGCTGGTTGGTGGGATCTTTGGAGGATTTTCCAGCTGTCCCGATGAACTCGCAGGGCTGGGAATGCTTCATGCCAAGGCTGAGCTCCCTGCTGTTAACTGCAGACTCCGAACACTGCCGATGCCGCCTGTCTGGCCGTCTGCAGCGTTGCTCCTGCGAAATGGTATTTAGCCATTTGCCAACATTGTGTTTGCATTAGGGGGGGGGAAAAAAATAAAAAATGCCAGATTGACAAAGCTGCTTGAAATAGCCTTTTCAAAGAGGCGCTGGCTTTCCGCAATGTAAAGAGTTTAAGCTCTCACATGAGGTGTTGTGCAATGGCTGCAGAAATCGGGACTGGCTCCAGGCAGCGCGGGCAGGGGGGGAGAGCGGGGGCCTGAGGAAGCAGCCGAACTGAAAGGCCGGGGCTGAAGAGCTGCGAACTGGGCAGTGCTTCCTCAGGTAGAGAAAATAATTGCTTCGAAATAAAAATGCCAGTTCCGAGAAGAAAGCCATTTAAAGCCACAATAATCCCAGCGTAGATCAGACCCTCTTAAGTAACCAAAAATGACTATTGCTGGTCACGTTTTTTCTTTAGAAGGAACATTTGGGGATGGAAAAATAATTCTGTTACTTGTTCATGTTTGTTTTCTTCGTATACCTCTAATATTTTCTAGAACAAGCCAGAAGCCTGGCATTACCTAGTTAGAAAGCCTGCAAGTCTCAAACCTCTCTGGCTTTTTAATTTTTTTTTTAGTTTCCATGCTTAATTAAAATCAATACTTTAAATTAAAACATAGAAGACTTAAGCAAAAATAGCCTTTTTTTCCATTACCCCATGGAGCTTCTGAGCAGGTGCTATCGCTGCTGAGCAAAGGTTAAACAGCTTTTGCCTGTCATCCTCATTAAACCAAATCTGAGAGAACCTCCTGCACCCAAGTCAAATGAGATAGACCCCAAAATCTTGCGAAATTGCCTCTGTGGGATTTTTCTTCTCACTACGTGGGCCAAATACCATCTGGATTTCTTCCCCGGCCTCAGCACAGAAAAATAAGCCTGCAAAAGCACTTCTACACCCGCCTAATTCTGGGCATGGGCTTGCAACCTCTTCAGTGTCTGATGCAAGACCCTACCAAAGGGCCATTGCATCAGAAGGGAACAGCAGGAGGCATTTTGCAGCCTGCAGGGTGGGAACGCACCCGCAGGGGCACAGCTCTGCCCCGTCTTCCCCCAAAACTGGGGGCTCTGCTTTCTTCCTAGCAGGAGGCTCTTTTTTTGCAGGAAAGGAGCCTTATACTCAAGCCAGCAGCCAGGAGGCTGCTCAGCGCAGAGCCGTAAGGGTGCCTCAGAAAGGGGCTGGTTTGCTGCAGAGCAAGATTCCCAGCAGAAACACCGTTTACTTGCAACTATGGGTGTTTTACCCACCGTCCTGTTGTGGCCTGTTCTCGCCTGCGCGCTGGGAAAAAGGCTTCAGCCTGAGAGCTTTTGGATGCTGAAGCCAGCTCTGTTGATTCATGCAGGGGTTTAGGCGGGGAAAGGATGCTTTAATTTGATTTTCCTTGCCCTCATTAAATGAATTCCAGCCCTTCTGTGGAGCTGCCCATCCTGTGCCACGATCTCACAGGCACCAGCTCTGGTCCTGGTGCAAATCACAGTGCGGTGAGTGCTGCGTTGGTGTTGCGGGGCGGTTTGCTCCAAGCACCCATGCAGGTGCCGCGAGGGTTGACCTGCTGCATCCTCACCCTCGAAACCCTGCCGGGATGGGGAGCTGCAGCTGGCAACCCACAGCGGCTGCGTGTTCAAACCCTCCTGGGGCCTGTGTTGGAAAGAAACCACAGACGTGGGGGAAACTCCTCTCTCGCCCATCTCTGAGAAAATAGCGTGGAGATGAAAGGATAAAATTAATCTCAAGGCTGCTTAACTCCAGCCAGATGTGATGGAAACAAGGCTTGGGAAAAGATGGGGAATTGGAGACAAAGAGGTAAATTGACCTGGAATGAAAAGGGGATCTTGATCCTGCGTTAGATCAAAGAGCAGAAGGCACGCCAGGAAGAGCTTCCCTGCCGGGTACATGGTTTGGCAGTGGGGCAGGCAGAGGAGCTGGCAATCCTCCCCTGCACAAATAACCCCAAGGGGGGGGCAGGAGGAATTGGGCCACAGCCTTTCAGTTTGGATTGCAGCACCTTGGAAAGTGAAGGGCTCTGGATATTGCTGCTCAAAGGCAAACTCCCTGCACCAGTTGGGTGAAGCTCCCCATGTTTTTCGACTGATGGAGTTACCACCCGGAGCTAAAGGATTTTCCCCAATTTTGGTGAGGTTCCCCTCGTGGCCTGGGGCGCAGGCAGTGCTCAGCTGGCTGCCTCTCCCCAGCAAATAACCACCAGCTTGTTGAAACCCCGCTGGCCTCCAGGTGCATGGGATAAAGGCGAGGGATTTGGTAGGAATGAGGAACTCCAGCACCAGCCCATGCCTGCCTCCAGCTGAGCCCTTCACCAGGCAAGTCTGTGCCTGGGGAGAGCCGCCAGCCTCTCCTGGTAGCTGCTCTGCGGTTCAGAGCATCGCCGGATCGCTTTGCTACATATTTGTCCGATATGTACCGATTCCCACTGATAAAAAGCTGTAATGCAGCTCATGTGAGCTAACAGTTCTGTCCAGAAGAAATGACTTTCCTGGCAGACCTCTCCGCTGGATGTCCCACGCCAGCGGTGCGGTACAGGACTCATTGCCCCGTGCGGGCTGCACAGCATCTTTATTTCACGGTGAATTGAAATACCTGTACTCTTTTTAGCAGACTGGCATCCCCCGGTGCCACAAGTGAGCAGGAGGAGCCTGTCCATGAAGGCGACGGAAGGGAACAGGCAGCTTCTGCAGCTGGCATTGCACAAATACATCCCCCATGTCCTGCTCTTCCTGGCGCCTGTCCTGGTCTCTCACGTTGTACCTGGAGAGCAGGGAAGAGCGATTGTATTAAATCAGAGATGGCCCTTTGCACGGGAGTGTAACCCAACCCCCTGCTGGCTGGTGAGCCTGGGCAAGAGGAATAGCACCGGAATTGGGCATCCCGCAGCCCACCAGACCCACGATCCTGCTCCTTCCCTTGTGCCTCTGGGTTGCTTCTCACCTCGGTCCCGTAATGTGACAGTTTATCTTGTGGGAAAGCGTGAAGCTGGCCCGAGTGTCAACAGCCACCATGGAAACCCAGTTTACGCTCCTGATCCTTGCCAGACAGCACTGCAGAGCAAGCAGCAGATACCAGAGTAAATATTGGTTTTCAGATGGGACCTAATGGGACCTAAGTCCCATCTGCTTCGTCAGCAGAACGCATCATGTGTGATACGTCAGGTTGTTTTTCACGTGGTTATCTTAATAATAAAGCTGTGCTTGCCATTCAAACAGCACGGAAAGAAACCCGCTGTGACATCCACGATCTGGGTTTTGCCTTCCTGTGTGACTCTTTCTTTTCTAGTAAGAGAAATGACATTGCAGGTCAGGAAAGCAAGATGGTCATTTGTGAGAGAAAACAGTACATGCTCCAGTGATAGAAAAACTGTTAATGGGTGTTATTTTCACAGGGATTGCAGCTTGAGGTTAAAATTAAACCTTTTCTTTAAAAAAACGAGTCAGCGATAGACAGATATGGGACAACCACTTATTGCATCATGTCTGTAAAAACACCCTGAAACATGTTCGGAAGCGGCTGTGATATCAGCTTTTGAAAACTAAATCATACTAATTGCTGGAGTATGAATCTATCCAAACAGTCAATGCAGGAGAACACTACTGTGATACAGTGGTGGGCTTTGTAGGTGACACACGGTGTTCTGCTGGAAGGAAAAAAGGAAGTTTTATCTTTGGTCCCTAAGTTGCTAACCATTCCCTAGAGGGTCTGCTGCGTTTTGGGGGGCTCACAGGGAAGAGCAAGAAAGAGTCAATTTGATATAATTGCAACCATGGAGCATGCATCGCCCATGTCTCCTGCTCCATACCCAGTTTCTCATACCCACCACAACCAGCACCAGCACAGCAAAGCACAGACGCCCCTGCAGCAGCTCCTCCTCCTAAAGGCTCATGCTTCAGGAGGACGTTTCTGCTCACCGGAGTGGTTAATATACCCTAGCGTACCTTTCTAAGCCGTTGAAAATGAACAAATATTTTCTTTTCTTTTGCAAAACCACAAAGAATCTTGCCAGGGTCATCATTTCCCGAGGGTAAATGTTTAGCGTGATAAGGAATGGAGCTATCTTTACTGAGGGGCTAACAAAACCAGACTGAACTGGAGCAGGAGAACATACCAAATCCCTCCCCAGTGGATTGCTCAGACTGGTAAAGCCTTGTCAAATCAAGGTGACAGCAGCAGGTACGGCAGTAAGTAGATAATCTGATCCCAATAGCTGTCACAGCACTACCAGGAAAAGCAAATGCCAATCAGTTGTGGAAAAACCTACTCACCCATCAGCCTTTTTGTGAAGATAAAACAGAATTAATTTCATCAATGCCACTGTTATCAGGGCTGAGGTAGGGTCGGTCCCTGTCCTTTACCTCCTCAGCTGCAAAAAACTGTAGAAGTTGGGCATGGGAGAACGGTGAGAAATGACCCATGGCCACTCTTGCCACAAGGCAGGTCGACTCGCTCCAGCCATCTTTGCCCAACCCTGGCCTCACAGAGTCTTAGACACGTCTTTGGAATTTTCACAGCCGCCCCACAGTCTCTCCTCATGTCTCACTAACCTGGCAGTCAGTTCGTTTTCTCTAATGCCTGAATGAAACCTTTCTCTGCTAATATATGTGAGATACTAAACGCTGTCCTGCCCCAGCCTGCCTTCCTGTTACTGGGGATATCATTTGCCCCTGGTATTCCTTCTCCATTTAAGCAAAACACTCCTCTCCTCTAAAATATTCTGAGATGCCGTGATGAAGGGGTTTGTAATGGGAACCGAGTGTTGGCTAGGTGTCAACAGAGCACTGATTATTTTTAAGTGAACTTGTATCTGCCTACCGAGGGGAAACAGGACCAGTAACCATATGCAGTGGCCGGTCCTTTGCGTCCAAGAGAAAGCAGCGCCTGCAAACCCACTGCACGCTCCGGCTCTGGAGATGGTGTATCGCAATAACCAAGCGTGGTGCAGGCACCTCATGGCAGAATAAGTCTCCCTGGGTGAAACAAATGTGCTTGGACTTGTTCTTAGGCAAACAAAACCATCGGATTAATATTGAGTTGCAGCTGGAACCGCTTTCTCTATCTCCTGAGGATTTAAGAAGAGGGAGGCACTACCTGCACCAGTGAAAGCTGGAGAAACTGAAATACAGAGGATTTCTTCACCTATACAACCCCCGTTCACTTGAGTACATTGTGCTGCTTTTCTCCTCGCACATCCTGAAGCCTGGCCCTGGGCTTGGTTATCCGTTTCCCACCAGCAAGAGCTCTGCAGCTCCGCAGATGATGCAACGTCTCAGCAATTCTTGCAGCATGGTGGGGTGGGAGCCTGCTCAGGGCCTTCCTCTGCAGAGGAGCTGACACCTGGTGGGACACGAAAGCCATTACACGTCTTACTACATTCCGGGCTGGGTTGCATCAGTCTTAGCATTTGAATAATGGAGGGGGAAAAAAAGGTGGTGTACATAAGGATGGAGAATTTTAAGGTATTTTTGGCTGCTTTGCTCTTATGAGCAATATGACCTTTCCCGCCCAGACCTCACTTCTCACCCCAGGCTTTCTGGGGTTTACTTTTACTCACTTCTTTTCTACACGGTTCACCCAATTATTTATACTTCTCTTTAGAAATGACTAAGTGGGTTCAAAGATACCTGGGGTGCTGTGAATGGGGCTGAGCCCCAAACTGTGCACCTGGACCCAATCTCTCTACAAACCCCTCACCCCGGGATGAGGTGAGCCAGGGCCCCATGCAATGACACTGGCATTTAAGAGGAGTGCCTCTGCATCACCTGGGTACATATAGGAGTGGAAAAATATCTAAACATGTTCATAAATAAAATGGGAATAAAGCAAAATAAGCCTGATGACAGGTAAGGAAAAAGAGGTTCAGCTGGTATCAACCAGACTCCATTCCCTTGATATTGTGAACCCTACTGCCTTACACAGTGAAGATTAAGCATCTCTAAAGAAGCTTAGGTAGCCTAATTAATGGTTTGCTAGCCTAATTAATGAAGATCCATGAAAGACACAAAGGCAGTCTAAGATACCTGCTTTCTCATCGCCGTTCTGGTAACTGGCACGCTGATTTGAGCAGGTTGATGGGGGCCAATGTCACGGAAAGACATGACAATAGCTGGACAGAGATTTTCTGTGCAGCTGCTGGAGCATTTTAATCGGAAGCAGCTTCAAGGCTGGGCTGGTAAATAGTGCCATGGCTCAGTGACACTGTGGACACCCTATACGTTGAAATACCACCATCAAAGCTGCTCTGATGAAATAGTGGAGGCAAAGACCAGTCCTGCAGCAATCCATGACCTCTGAAAAAGGACAAGCAAAAGATGGCAATGACATGTGCAGAAGAATGGGGCTGCTCTACGGGGGAAGTTTCAGAAGCTGACTTGACCAGCATGAAAACATTAGTTCGTCCAAGAGTCCTGTCCTCCTGTGCTTACTCACATACGCGTGCGTGCACGTGCCATTGTATTAAGTGAGCAAAACCTTTCTTTCAAAAGAATTTCTAGATTCTGGTGCTTATCAGCATAGTGGGAAATTGGAAAGACTTGTTCAGTAAACAGTGGGAGCAGACCTTTCTCACGTGGCAGCTGTTCACAGTGAACAGCTGAAATAATTGAGCAGTTTTGTGCCGCTTGCTGCAAGAGAAGGTGCGTGCCCCATGAACGGGATCCCTTGGCAGTACACGGCAATCGGCACGCAATCAGCGTTCACGCCTCACCCTTGTAGGCAGTTTCAGCTGTTTTACACAAATCAGAAAGGATATAATTCTCCCAGCACGCAGCCACCCTTAAAATGCTGATCAGCCTTAACGCTGAGCTGGGTATTTTAGTACCCTGAGAAGGTTCCTCTATTCCATCTTTGAGTCTAGAATGGGTGCTTGTGCAAAATAACTTTGTTTTCAGACCTAGAGCTATCTCCCACAAATGAGCCGGGCGTGATGCTGAAGAACGAAGCATTACAGCAGGAAACACATGCTTCCTGCTCTGTATTTACCATGCTTCTCGTCCTGGCACTTTGTGAGTAAATTCATTAAAAATGAAGCAAGCACAGCCAGGCTGGGCAAGCTTCGCCTGTGCAGAAATATCATCTGGAGGGGCTCAGTTCGATGTTAAAGCCAAACTTACTATTTTAGGCCTTAGCTGTTCATTTTAGTGCTCAGATGGAAGCATCTGCATTTAAAGCCTGAGCTCAGAGAGGGGAGAGGCATGCTCATTTGCTCTCCATCGGTGGTAGAGACATTCTTATTTATTTGCTGTAGATCAGTGGTGGATTCAGGTGAGAATTTATTTTACCACCCCTGTGGGTTTTTTTTTACCAGCAGGTGTTTTCTATATGTTAACTGGAGCTGTCATCTTCCTTATTACCAGTTCTAATGTTAATAATTAGTGCTGTAACACCAGAATGCTATAACCTCCTTATCTGGAATATCTAAGATTGCTGCACCATTATTAATGATCAGAAATGTGACTTTCTAAACCACTCTCCTGCTCTGTCTTCCTTTTTAATTCTTTCTTTGCAATTTTCTTTTCAAAAACACAGAAAACCCAATGAAGTCCCACTGGAATGGCAAGAGTAAGGGCTTTCACAGACTTGCTGAGCATCTGTGGCTTCAAGTGTGACAATGTGCTGATGGATTTAGATTGATGTCCCTTGGGATCTGTATCTGAATAAAGCCACGCTTTGTACTTCCCTCCAGGGAAGCCTCTGCCTTCCTCTGTTTTCAAGATATTAAAGCACCAATTTCAAAACAGAAAATTCAGGAAGCCAATTGAATGGCCATGAGATACTATCAGCTTCTGCTTATAAATGAGCCTGAACGGAGCAAAGTACCACTGCTGACTTGCAGCAGCCATCTGCTTGGTCCAAATCCAGTTTCAGGTGCTATATGCATAAGCAGGGCCTGAGTGGCCTCTGCTGGACTCTGAGCGCAGCCAGGATAAAGCCCCAGACTTTCTGATACAAGGGATTTTTTCCAAAATGAGCCTTGGCTATGCATGTGCCCTTCCTTGACCCTCAGCTGTATTTGCCTTTGGAGATGAATGGCTTTGAAACGCTGTCACCAGAGCCTGGGGGTCAGATTTTTTGTGGTTTTCTCCTCCCTATTTTACATGTGCGGAGGAGGAAAATTGCAGCCTGAGCCTGGAGGAGACCGAGGGACCTGTTTTTTGACTTGTTACGTGAAGCCTTCCTGCATGAGTTATACACCACACAGCAGTTAAAGAAAATAATTTTTCCTGTGCATCCTGGCGTGTCCCAGGGCACATGTGGCACTCGGAGCCCGGAGTCTGCTGATCTTCTCCAACATGCTGGTGTTCCAGGGCATTACGCATGCGTGATTTTGTGTTCCAGGGTGTTATGCGGCTATGATTTTGTGTTCATCTGCAGCGCTCTCCTCTGGCTCTGCAGGGCCCACACCAAAATCCTGTTGCGGTGGATCCCAGAATGGTTGAAGAGGTCCCCACTCGGCACCCCTGTGGTTCTCTCTGTTTACAGGACTTATCTCCATTCTCATCTTTCTCTAAAGACAGTGTCGGTGTACTCTTAACACACCAGCTCTTCCTGCAATTGCAATGTGGTTTGGGTTGATTTAGTTACTGTGCTGTCAGCATGTCCTCCCGCCTAATCTGTGTCGTTAATTCCTTCCTTGCTACTGGCTTCAGAAAGCATTCACAAGGGAAAAATAAATCAAGTGTTAGAGCACAAAGAAGACTTGTGGGAAAAAGCTTTTGAGTCTTTTCTGACGCTTTCATGCCTGTTATTCTTTACTTTGCTGATACAGCTGGATTTACCATCCTGTTGAATGAGCATATTCCAGGCTATAAAAAAACCCAACAGAGTAAAACCACGTGCTCTTTGTATAGGTCAGAACTGGAGATGGGCTGCCAGATATAACAGCACAGGGCAACTTCATAGCAGTAGAACAAAATGTGCAAACACAGCCAAAGGCGAGCTTATGCTATGTTCCTCAAAACAAAGCAGAAACAAAACCTGAGACAGAACAGAAATGCGAGTGTGAGGACATCTGGTCATGGGAGCGTGTGTGT
This sequence comes from Egretta garzetta, assembly GCF_000687185.1. NCBI lineage: Eukaryota > Metazoa > Chordata > Aves > Pelecaniformes > Ardeidae > Egretta > Egretta garzetta. Next base: position 645,842 of record NW_009259498.1, read on the forward strand.
GTGCATGCCTGGACTCGGCCATGTTTGGGAGTGCACATCTGTCTGCCAGCTGGGTGAAGATGTTTGTTGGAACATGTAGGAGTACATCCGTGCAGGCCGTGTGGGAATGCGGAGCGGCCTTTCCCATTCAGGGTGATGGGAAGCCTGTGAAAAGAGCTCACCTTAGTCAGATTTGGAGTCTTAAATTCGTGTTTGGGGGCATTGGTGCTCTCACGGCGCAATCTTTAGTCTCATCTACGCAGTCTAGGTGTCCTTCAGATGCCTTCAAGGAAGATGCATCTCTTAACAGTTACAGCAGGATTTCTACACCATGGTGGAGCCAGGGTATAGCCATGGTGGAGCCGGGGTACATTTATCCCTGAGAAGTTCATGCTCTGTTTCATGCTTATATTGTGTTTTGTATTTTCAAAGTGCAGTGCAAAGTTTTCTTTGTCCTTTCATCCTCTTTTTTTCCACATAAACCATGAGAAACTAGACTCTATAGTTCAAGAGATCAGAGAACTCACACCAAGAATGTTTTACCCCACACAGTTCCCCACGTGGTGGCTAGTGCCAAATGACCCCGAACATCTGAAGCTACACTCAGAAATATGGAAAATAAAGTTTTGAGAATGCAATTTGAGCTCACGGACCCCTTGCTCCCCCAGTACACTGATGCCTGGTGAAGACTTCAAGAGCAGGTTTCACAAAGATGCAGCCTGTTTTATTTCAAAGTCCTCCTAAAAAGAGTTAGAAGAAGATCTGGCCCCAGAGGAATCAGTGACCAAACTCCTGTAGACATCAGGAGGGGATGTGTTTTCACACACTGGTGTCTGTTTGAGGTTAAAGACCAAGAAGCAGCAGGGAGACTTCCTAGCCTGCGTGTAGCACCACGGAACTCAGCAGAGCTTCCGCATCCTATGTTGGCTGAGAAATTGCCTCATTCCCTTGACCTGGTCTCTCCCAAGCTTTCTGTTTGCTTCCTGCACATAAACATTGACACGCTGCAGCTTTAGTCCTGACCACAATGTTTTCAGAACGACCAGACAAACAAAACACTGGTCGGGATGTAGGTTGTCTGCAAGCTCAAGATATTTTCCCCAGCTCTTCCTTTGGTGCTTCGGGGCTGTGTTTCTAAGATCTGAGGTTCAAGCGTAGGCAGACATTCAAAACATAGGATCTGTCCTGCAATTTCCATGGCATGTATTGGATGTTGGGGTTAACTCAGTGGGGATTGAGGTGTACCTTCAGTGGACAGCCTCGCTGGTTTGGGGTGAGGCGGTGGGTTGGACAGTGATGAAAACTACCCTGCTTCTAGGCCATGTGGGGTTTTGTGGGAATTCAGTGAAAAATATAATGACTGCACTCCTTCCCTGGGAGTGAGAAACAATCACAAAGGCAATTTTGAAGCGCAGGGGGATGAAAAGAAACTCACAGCTCAAAGATGTATTTGAACTCATGTTTACAGTGTACATGCTGGTTATGTGTTCAAAGTTGTTGTTTCCCCAGAAATTCTACCTGGGCTCAGCATCTGTGTGAAATACCACGTAAAAAGCCAAATTGTCATTTTTCCTTCCCCACTATCGAGAGAAAAAAGCAGCTGCCTGGCATCGCCTCACGGCGCCCGCTGTTTCCCTCAGCGCTTTTGATGCCTCGGGTCTCTGAGACCGGCCTGGATAAATCCCCATTTCCAAAACTTTGTGTCTGAAAATGAACACACTAGTGCAGCCCCCACAATCCCTAAGGCTTTCAACCTGCAGTTCATTTTTATTTCTGCGCAGGGCCTCATCCCAAGCCTGGCTAACACCTTGGGGCAACCCCCTAGGCCCTTTATTTCCCCGGGAGGGGCCATTTTGTGTGAGGGGAGGGGGCCATTTTGTGGGTTCAACAGTCTCCTCAGGGCGGGAATAAATGGGAAGGTGACTCAAAAGGGGGCCTGGACTCTGCGGGAGGGCGACAGGCGGTGCGTGAAGCCGGGTTGAGGCCTCTCCCCGGCCCGGCAGGGCTCCCAGGGCCCGGCCAGGGCAA
>NW_009259498.1:648068-655119 GCF_000687185.1 Egretta garzetta
AAGCGGGAGAAGAAGGGGAAGGGGGCCGAGAAGACGGCCGCGAAGATGGAGAAGAAGGTGTCCCGCAGAGCCAAGAAGGAGGAGGTGAGGGGCGGGAGCGGGGGGCTCCGGTAGCCCCGGCCCGCGGGGCCTGGGCCTCCCCTGGGGCGTTGCGGCGGTGCCTGAAGGGAAAACCGGAGGTGGAGGCACGGGGAGGTCGGAGGCGTGGGTTGGTGGCAGGGGTGTTTTAAGTTGAAAGCAAAGGAGTGTGCCCGAGAGCAAGCGGCTGTAACTTGGTTGAGAGACTTAGGGGGTCATCAGCCGGGTACAAGAGGTGCAGGCGGAGGGGGTTTGAGGTGGAACTTCCAGGGTTAGCGTGAGTGCCGTCCCGGTGAAGACCGGTGCTCATGCCCAGGCCTGCGGAGTGCCCTCGGAGAAGGAGAAAAAAAGGATAAGGGGTGAAATGGAAACTGCTGCCAGGAAGACTTTTGCCGTATTGCTGACAAGCTGGGTGCAGCGTGTTGACAGAAGATGTAAAAGGAGGTCAAGAAAATGCAGTTTAAGGGTCCTTCTTGCCTTCCATCTCCCTCATGCTTTTCTTCTGGTCTTAAAAGCAAATGAAAATGTTTGTTTTTCTCACCCCTAAAGTGGGTGCTTGTATTTAGGCCTCAAACCAGCTACTTTTCCCTGGTCAAAACTTGGGGTTACCAGCATAAAGCAAAACCTAAGACATGGAAGGTGCCAGCGCACGTGTATCCTGCCTGCAGGGAGAGCTGATGCCACGCTGCAGAGGCAAAATCCCCAGGTTTTGGAAAGCTCTGCTTTGACCAAACCTTCAGAAAGGTTGACTGAAGGGAGGTGGTGAGCAATGTTGTTGTAGGAGAGACCGTAGATCAGAAACTCCCCCTGGCTGCAATCCTGCTTCTGCCCTTGCAACTCGGTGTATCTGCAGTTTTGGAGGCAGATTTTATTTTTAATAGACAGCAGTTGAAAGGAAATAAAAATCCGTGCAGGTTTCTCTCCAGCTGCAGTATGAGCTGGGAATAGAAAAGAGTTTCCAGTTCCTTTTAGGCATTTTTCCATTGCAGACAAGGAAGAGAACTAGCTGGATTGTAGCATATAGTTAAATGATTTGCATTTACTTGCTGATTTGTGCAGTGTTTCTCCTGCAGGAATAGCAGGTGTGCGCTAAATCTGCAGGTGCGCTTTGTCTACCATCTTTTTGGGACTCTGAGCAACTTGTTAGTATTTTAGGGGAGACCAATCTTTAAAGCATATGTGGAAGTACTCCACATCTATTTCTTGTAGTTGAATGAAAGGAAGCTAAGCAGGTAAATTTTTTTTTTAAAAAAAAGGGAAGTCATGAGGGTGAGTTCTGGTTTCATGTGGTGTGAAGGTGGCTCTGTGCATGTCAAGGAACTCATGTCTGGCTTTTTATTTTCAGGAGGATCTTGAAGCCCTGATAGCAGAATTCCAGAGTTTAGATGCTAAAAAGACCCAAATAATTGAGTCATCCTGCCCACCCCCCTCACCCAGGTAAGAGGTTGTATGAGGCTTTGGCTATCACACAGTGGTTGATGGTGCTTTTAATGAAATGGAAAAGTTAATGGAAAGTTATTTCCCAAGGGCGGAAGGCATATCTGGCACAGCTCGTATCTGGAGTTACAAAATATCTGGTATATTGAATCTCTGGTTAAAAAATGGACCAAACCCTTTTTTTTTGGCCTTAAAATCTGCTTTTTAATCATCCCATCAGCACAAAGGAGGCAAAGCAGGGTTAGATTACAAGGTTCTGAGGAAAAGCAAAAGTTAAGAGGAAGTTCTGGAGTTGGGCTTAAGAGGCAAAAGAGTGTGTCACGAGATGCAAGACACTTTATCAAGTGTAGCTTGGGGTGCGCCTACTTCTAGGTTCTGTATTTCTGTTTCCTGTGGCTTGTTAAATAAATGCCTTTCTCTTTGATACCTGTTCCTCTCTGTGTAGTGGGACAGGTCAGTACACTACTGTTAATCTCACAGGGGTGTTACAGTGGTCAGTTAGTTCATCCTTGGGAGTGGTAGGGATCTGTCTCCGCACGGTGTGAAACACTTTGGTGGTATGTAGATGAGCAATGACCAGTGGTGACTGCAGAATAGTGACGCAGATAAGTTGATGTGAGACAGCCCAGTTCTACCCATAGTTATATGCCCCCATAAAACTAATTTTTGTTCTTGACACACCAGCATTAAAATTCAAGAGCTCACGTCAAAAGGCGTGTTAAATGACAGTGTAACGTGTGCTCCTAAAATAGGAGAAGATTTCAGACAGTGTCAAATTAATCTTGCTGGAAGTTTTTAGGAAGTTAATTTCTTTGAGAAGTTTTTAGCCCTGGGGTGAATATCGCAGCCTAGTAATTTGGCAGATGATGGAGAGACCTTTGTGGCTAGAGGGCAGAGGTGCTAGCGCTGGCTGAATTAAAGGCTGCAAGCTTCTGAGCTTCAAAACTCTTGCACATCTACTGTTGTGACCATCCCTCTTTGTTTTGCAGGCTGAACGGCTCCCTCTCTGCTCACCCCGAGAAAGACGAATTGATCCTTTTTGGAGGTGAATATTTCAATGGCCAAAAAGTAATGTATACTTCCATTTTTTTCTTCTTTATTGTAACCTCTTCCTGCCTTTTACTGTAATTTGCATGAGTCTCATTTGAAGTGAAATTCAAGGCAGCAGTCATAAAATATGTATTTGTCCCTGAATGAGAGCAAAATAGCCTTTTAATTCTGCCATGATACTGTCTCTTGCCTGAACAGTTGGCAGGAAGGAGACATGCTAGAATCCATTAAGGAGTCAGAGTGATTGTCTCGGCATCAATATTTCAGGGCTTCATAATTTCTCCAGACTTAATTGTAGCCATATCTGCCCCTCATTTTTGATAACTATTGAAGTATCTCTATCCTCTGCCTTTCAAAACAAGCTCCTTCTGCAGTTTTGCTGCTGGCAAGGCATTGCCTGCCTTGAAGATGTGTATAGTAGCAAATAACTTGCAAGTGGGTGTTCTTGTTACTGAATTTCTGCAAGTTGCAAGTGTTTATGATGCTTCTGGACACAAACTGGTCTTTATAACCCCAAGAAATTGTACATGTCTTAGCTTGAAAACTCAAGCCTGCCAATGATATATGCCTAACTAAGGATTGCCCAATGTGATGTGCTAAACTAATTCTGCTTGCTTCACTACCTTAAGCTGTTCCTGTCTCTGGATTTGAGCAGCAGTTTGGGCAACTTTAATACTAACATCCATGTTAAGCTCCAGCTTCTTAAGTCCTTTTATCTCTAGCTATCAACAGGCTTAATCAAGGGTTTGGGGAAGAACAGTCCAGCCCAGTAGATCACTCTGAAAAAGCTGCAGACTCCCACTCTAGTGGAGGAGGTTGTTGTCCTCCTTCCCTGCCTCATGAGGCAGGTGAGCTGCTGCTTTACAAAAGCCGGTGCTATGCTCCTTCTCCCCCAAACTCACAGATAACCCTCAGGGGTGCTCGTGCTTGCACAGACTGACCCTGTCCAGTGGAGAGCTGTGGTGATGAGCATTTTCTCTTCCTCTCTAACAGACGTACCTGTATAACGACCTGTTTGTTTACAACATCCGGAAGAACAGCTGGTCTAAAGTAGAGATCCCCAACCCACCACCAAGGAGATGTGCTCACCAGGTAAAGTACTGGGTGCCAGAGCAGCAGTTGGAATTGCTCTAAAGCTGCGCTAAGGGTGAATGGGAGTTGATTATTTTTTTTATCCCTAAGGGTTTCTGGCTTCTCTTCGTTCCCCTTGTAATGGGCTGCCAATGGTGTCACTTTGCCTTTTCTGCTGAGGGGGCCTGTACAAGCCTGTGCAGGGTGCTTGTCCTCCCTGATCACTGAGTGGCCTCTGGAAATGTTAAGTGTGGAATGAAGATCTGGGGTGGTATCTGTTGGGTCGGCAGGACTCAAGCAGGACTTAGGAGGGAGACTCTTCTTTGGAAGATCAACTCTTTGCTGCATTATATAGGGACCAGCTCAACCATCCATAATCCCAGGATGGCACTGAATTTTCAAAATGCTGGTCAGGGTGTAACTTTGAATTTGACCAAAGTGCTGTGAATGGCAGAGTTGCTGTGCGTGATTGTTTCTTTAATGTCCACAGGCCTACATCTGTGACCACTACAGATATTGCCACTCCAGCAATGTGAAAGACCTGTTTCCATAGGCTATCCCCGCTAGCGTGTAGCAGATGGACTTTATCAACTGTCCCAACTGTACAACACACTGGACCGCTAGCACTGACTGTGTATTGTGATTTATTTATTTATTTATTTATTTATTTTCCTCTCCTTGGCAGATGAGCTGTTTTCTTTTGTCTTTCTTTGACAATAGACAAAAGTTGTCTACATTTTTTCTGGGATATCGTGACACTCCCCTAGAATTCTGTGTCATTAAGGTCACTGGCTGGTTGTGATGATGAAAGATTTAGGTTTGTTTACTTTATGTGAACACCTGCACATTAGAAACTGGACCAAAGACTTGTATTTTTTGCAGGTCTTTGGCCCTCGCCAGCTGTCTGATAGATTATCTTACCTGTCGCAGCAAGTGACTGGGTGACTGGTACATTTCAAAAGCTGCCATACAGGATGCGAATTTATTTTCCTGCCCATGGCCAAAGCTCTTTAGAGCTTCCTGGTAAGATCCAACACCCTGGTTAGGTTTGTATACCCTTGTTACTCTACGCCTAAATGCCAGTCTTGTTCTGAGCTGTGTGTCCTTTCTTGAATTGAAAGGTTCTGGCTTGATTTTTGGGCTACCTTGTGGTACATAAAATAGAACTTGATTTCAGAGGCCAAATTCCACAAGGAGACCATGAATTCAAACACTTGTTTCTTCCCTAGGTGAAAAGGAGGTGGTTTTGTGGGTGTGGAGTTGAGAGGTGCTTGTTTGGGTGTTGGTAGCCAGCAGGTGGCTGTCTAGCAGCTGAATCTGAACTGAGCAGGCCGGCTGTGCATCAGGGAGCTGCAACCAGATTACCACAAAAATAAAATGAGACCTATCTGAGGAGTCCTGCTTCAACAATAAGTTTTCTGTCTGATAATTAATTACAGTTGTACAGGAGAGAAGTTCAGCCTCATTGATTGACTGGTTTGTTGTCTTCCTTATGACGTTATTTTTAATGCATGTTCTGCATTAGCTCAAAGGTAAACAGAAGCACCTCAGTGGGTTTGTATGTGCATGTTTTCAGTCTTATTTGTCCCCTCTGGTCTCTGACATGCAGTCCTCTGAGTTACACTGACTGCATTACATCAGTTCAGCAGAGCTGAGGTGAAAAATAGCTACGGATGGGTGTTGTCAGTTGTTTAAGGAAAAGGTTTGGCTATTTAATGAATTTCAAGCCAGCTCTTCAAAAGGTCACGCACAAGTGTGAGTGGGCTGTTGCATATACCTTCCTCTTGAGCTTTTAGGTGCTAGATACCTGATTTTCGTGGGTATCCCCTTTGTTTAGGTAACTTCACACTCCCACAAATCCTTCTTGCAAACACACCCCATATTTTCTCATGTGTTTAGTTGTTGCATGTATAGGCTGGTTTATGTCAGGGCATGGTCATGTGTCTCATGCTGAAAATCTTCCTTGCTGGGAAAAACAGGCAGGGAATGAATCCCTTCTGAAGAAAGAGATCACTATCCCAGTGTTGATCTGTGATGGCTACCCTGGAAAAAACATGTGGAAGAATTTGTTTATAGTGTAAACAGCCCAAGAGGTCCCGGTCAAGGAAGAAATTTGCACAGTCACATAGATTCCTTTTTGTGATTCTTTCCTTCTTCCTTAGGCCTTATGCAGATAATTTTAGTGAATTAGAGTCTTGCTTTTCTCTCCCTGCTTTTAACTGTCAGCTTGCATCACAACAGTGTTTTGGTGTGGCTCTGTGCAAAAAAAAAAAAAAAAAAAAAAAAAAATTAAAAAACCCCCTTTGATACTCTCCTCTCTGCTACGTGCCCTAATCAAAGCAATAACAGTCTTCTCTTGTCTGAATGCTGTGCGTTTCCTTCTGTCTTTGGGAGTTTTTTGGTTGGGTGTTTTGGTTTGTTTTTTTTCCTCCGAGGGAGCAGTAATGCTTTTCAGGTCTTGCGAAGTGTCAGGTTTGGACTTGTGCTGCAGCTTGGCTTCTTTGCTATTTGTTGTTTCATAATCTACAAAAACTGCGAAGGGCAATTGTGCACTGTTAATCGCAGTATGTCTTCTGCAGGATGTTCTATATGTGACTACACGATGGGTGAAATGTTGCTGAGCCTTAGCTGTGGAGAGGTTTCCTTTTGGTGAACAGAGACATTTGAACAATTGTTGTTAAACTAAATCTCAAGATGCTTCACAGGGAACTTTGAATTTGTAGAACTGGAACTGGAGATGCTAGGAGGTGGGAAGAGCCCAGCTCCTTGGCCAACTTTCCTTTGCTATAGGGAAGGTGTGCTGAACAACAAGTAACTTGCATTTAAAATTGCCCTTCCTTCAGCTCCAGAGAGCTGCTGTTGCCAAGCAGGGCAGCAGCAGCCGCTGCCACTTGTCTGCTCTCTGGTATTTGGAGGCAGCTGCATATTTGACTGATAAAGTTCTCTGGTTTCTGAACCCTTGTCTGATCCAGCTCTTCCTTCCTTCTCCTGGCAGGCAGCAGTGGTGCCCACAGCTGGTGGCCAGCTGTGGGTATTTGGCGGGGAGTTTGCATCTCCCAACGGGGAACAGTTCTATCATTACAAGGATCTCTGGGTCCTGCATTTGGCTACCAAGACCTGGGAGCAGATCAAGTAAGTGATGTGTTCTGAAGTCAATGATGTTGAGCTCATGAGGAACTGTGCCAGTGTGATCTGAGTTTGATTCCTGGTGTAGTACTGTGATTTCTCTGCTGTCCGCTCATCTTTCCCTTGAGCACAGAGGTGCCCATCCTAGAAACGGTGGAGGGGACAGCTTCCAGAAACACCTCGAAATGAGAGATGTGTTCCAGGTCTATTGAGGCCAAAGCTGGTTTGTTTAATACCTGATTTTTTGGAGCATGGGTGTGCTTGGGTGTTACTTAGCTGAAGGAAAGAG
>NW_009259498.1:655442-670833 GCF_000687185.1 Egretta garzetta
AGAGTGTCATAAACAGCACTCTGTCCTCCCAACCATGGTGGGTGTAGGTGTCCAACTTCAAAACAGTACTTGTTGCTCCATCTGCTTAGGCTCCTCCTGGCTGGGCTGTACAACACCGGTACAAGGATCTCGCCCAATTTTACCATTGCTTGAGAAGACAGCTTGTATGTGTCCACAGAGCCAACTTCACTCCTGATAACTGGCATTTGCTGCCTCAAGATTCCTTGGGTTAAACAAGTGAATAATTCAGACCTATCAAGGTAAAGAGGTGCCAAAAGCCCTGGTAGTTTTTGACAAGAGTTAAGGTGTCTAAATATCTTCTGTGGATCTGGGCTAAAGTCGTCTGCTAATGTTTCCTTAACTTTGGCTTCTTGGTTTTGCTGCTCATGTTTATATTTGCATGAGAGAAGAAGAGGTCTGGTGGGTCATCCAGTGGACTGAGATGTGGCTTTGGTTCTGACTTTGACATAGAGTTTCTCTTGGACTTTGGGATTGTCTTGACTGTGGGATTAGTCAGAGCACAGCTTTGGGTGGGCTGGAACTCCGTGCAGCTGACCCTTGAGGTGGCACTGGGGAAAGCAGCAGCTTTTAAACACTTGCTCATCTGCTGTTTGACCAGTTGAACTCCTGGTTATGAACTCCATGTCCTTCCAACAGGTGGGAGACCCTAAATCTGCCTAGGTTGGTGACTTTTCACCCCGCTTACAGAGTGTGGGTGCCTGTTGTCTGTGTCTGTCTCTTCTTGCACAGTAATTGAGAGGGTGGTTTAGGACTGAGCTGTGCAGAGATGGATACCCTGGCTCTGCCTTGGCACATGCCTGAGGCCACACAGTGAGTCATCACGCCTGTCTGCCTTCCAAAGATGCCCCCGGTCCTGCCGCCCCCCCCCCCCCCCCCCAAAATGGGAGCATTGATACTGCCTGACAAGGGGGAATTTTGGAGGTTTAATTGTGCTAATGTTAATGTAGCATTGAAGGGACTCTGGCATGGAAGGTGCAGGGCAACACTAGAGTCAAAGCACAAAAATCCCAAGGAGTCCAAACCAGGCTGGGTTAGAAGAATGCTTCACAGCCCAGGATCCCAGCAGCTGACTGCTCTGCGAGAATCCAGGGATCGTCCTTGTGAATAGCTCTGGGAGACTGAGGGAAAACTCTTCAATTCATAAGTGCCTGGTTCCTGTCCATCAGCGTGGTTCTTGGCTCCAGACCTGGCAGTGTTTATTAACAGCTGTAGTTTGTCATGTTACAGGAAGCCAAGTTCCCTCTAGTGAGCCTTGCTTGTCTCTGAGAAGTGGGGGTGAGAGAAACCCTCCAAAATGATGGAGGGCTCTTTAAGAGGTGCAAGGATTAAAAAGACCTGGCACTGTGCAGGCTGATCTGCCTATTGTTGTTAGGCAGAAGCTGACGTAATGACTGTGACTGTACCCTTCCCAGCTCCCCCAAAATAACTTCTGAATCCCTTCCTCAGTCTCAGCCAAATAAAGGGGATGAACTCAAATGTGTTGCATCCCTACCAGTTCCATGTAAGCAGGCAAGGGGGAGGAAGAGATGCTGGCCATAGAGTCCCTGCTGAGAGAAAGGGTTGACATTTCAACCAGGCTCTTGGTTGAAAAAATCCTCACCAGAGAGCAGTGTTAACACCCAGCTGCAGGGCGAGCGAGGGCGGGAGATTGTTTTTTGTGAGCCATTGGAGAATCCAGATGAGGCTTCGTTAGTTCCACCACTGATGGCGCAAATTGTTCTCTCGTGGGTTTGCAAATGCGTTGCTGTAGAGCTGATTTAGGGTTTTCCACTCCCAAAACAAATGCTGCAGTACCTGACCTGCCTCGGGAAAGGAGATGAGGTGGTTGTGAAGCTCTGCTCATCCCGCATCTTATCCCACGTGGGAGAGCAGCCTCACGGATGCTGAGTGTAACTTACACTGCAAAAGCACTGGTTCCGCCCCCAGAGCGAAGCATGAAGTTTGCATGTGCTGTGAGTTGCAGGGTACCCCCAGCAGTCCCAGGCTCCTGTTGGACTAAAACCCTGGCAAGAGATGTTGTCGTGATGGGTTGTTACAGTGAGTGAGGAGGGAGCCAGTTTGGCAAAGTGAGTTCCTAGGCCCCATGCTCTCCAAGCCACCCAGAGCTACCCTCCATCCTCAGGTGCTGGCTGTCACATGTCACCCTGGCTCCCATGACACTGTGGGAGGATGCATTTGGAGACATTGATACTTCATTGTCTCTTAGTAGATAAAAGGATAGACATTTTCTAAGTAAGCATTATAAATTATATGGGTGGAAGTGCCCCGGAGAGGTGATCTCTTTTTTTTTTTTTTTTTTTTTTTTTTTTCTTTTCTTTTTTTCTTTTTCTCTCCCTACCCCATTCTGGATCTGTTTGAGCTTCCATTTGAGCTTCTATCTCTGTTCCATTTGAGCTTTCTGATGTGTTTGGGTAGATGTCTGTCTTTCGGCCTTGCTGGAATTTGGAAAACGCCTGTGCCCTGGTCCCAGTGTTCGAATAAAACAAAGTGCATCCCTCCCCAACCTTGGGCAGAGTTCCAGGAGCTGCATTAATGAGGCATCTGGCAGAGGAGGCTGGGAGGGGATGTCTTTGTTTTAATGCTAACCTGACTGAGTGTAAAAATCAAGTTTCTGCTGCCTCTTTGCTTTTCCATATGGCATTTTGATTACAGTCTGCTTGGAAAGGGGAAGAGGAAAGGGCACAGATGATTTGTTGAGTTGTACAAGAGATTTTTTTCCTACTTCTTTTAAAACTATCATCATAACACGTGCTGCATTTCACTTCCTTCAACATTTTGTTTTTCTTGCCAGGGAACCCCATTGCTGCTGTCATTTTTCCACATAGGTTTCTCATACCTGTCTGAAGTCAAGCACTTGCTTATTTTGGATTGCCATTGCCCAGCTGGGATGACTGGTGACAGTGGGGGTCAGCTTGGAGGCTAGTGGTGTTGGGAGAGTGCACATATTTGGGAAGACTAAATGGAGGGGGTGGATTATGTAGGCTTTCTTGGGTCATGGTGGGGCACCAGCACTCGTACAATAAACCTTCACGTAGCAGGCCGAGCAATAATTCCATGTGTCCAATGTGGTAGCAGTGTTATCTGAATAAATGCCTGGTGATAGACGTTTGGGGTACAGGCTGGGATTGAGTAAATTCAGTTGGAAGACATAATTCTAGTGCAAATAATAGAGTAACATAATTATTCATTAAGAAATGTCTGGACAAGAGAGACAAAGTTTCTGTTTCTCTTCCACATGGGAAGAATCATGTGTGCCCTGTTTCACTTGGGTTTTGATACATTTGTTTGTGTGGATTGAAGAGCTAAGATGATCCTGCTGTGATCTGAACTTGCAGTTCTAGGAAATGTAGTTAGTCCAGCCCCACAGCTAGACTTCAGACAATTATGTTGCAGACCATCTTGCTGCTGTAAGAGGCTTGACTGTAAAACACTTTTGAAAAGAAAACCTTGAGTCCCTGTGAATAACTCATCCCTGGGCTGTGTCTGCAAAGGCTACTGGGGAGGTGGATCTCCGTTACCTCTTAGCACAGAGCACAGTGGTGCAGGTCTGCTTGACACAGTTGAAAATTGCTATATTTAGCAATATTTAGCTATCTTTACTTGCATTTTGCACGCGCAAAGATGGTCCAAACACAACAAATCCCAGCCCTTTAGAAGGCCTGCCAGCAACCGACTTTAACTTATTGGAACCACCTTATGCCTGTGATGCAGAAGGTTGCCTCAGTGCATGAACTGTGTCTTAGAGCTAAGCAGTATTTTAATCAAACTGCCTCATTCCTTCCTAGACATTCTTATTCACCTCTATGTGACCCAGTGAACTCCCTCAAAGAGAGACAGGGAGCATCACACTTTAGGGTTGTGCTTGTAAGCCAGCAGATCCCTCCTCTGTGTAGTTTTTTGTCTTACTTTTGAGCCCTTCCCTTTAATACTGGAATGTTAATGATAGTTCCCATAACAGTTTTGTGAGATGTGGTGCTATAAATATTTCAGGTTAGTATTTCACAAGTGTGTGTGTGCTTAGTGCTGTTTACAGAGAGAACTGGAGCAGTCACTGCAGTGCAGGATGCCTTTCAGCATAGGTTTGTTTCTGCTTGATGGCTCTTCTTGCTCACGTGCTATCTCACCGGAAAGATCAGGTCCTGCAACACAAGGTAGAAAGGTGCATTGGTGCTTAAAGAAGATAAGGGTATTTTGCTGTATCGAGTAGACTTCCCCTGTCAGCCCAGAAGTGAGCCTTGTGAGCTTGTTCTTCGGTAGATCAGGACCCAAACATGCAACTGTTGACTGACTTTGCAAGGGATTTGATTTGAGAATTTTGTGCCTTGTGACAATCGCGTATTCACTTGTGTACTTCCTAACTGAGTGTACAAACGCATGGGTACAGTGTCTGTCTGTGCCACTGGACGGAACGCTTGTTTGCGTTCACAAGTGTAAGATGCAACACTGAAGTCCTGGGCTTCGGCTGCCTCACGTACTGGAGGATAAAAGTGCTTTGTCCTGAAATGCCCCTTTGGTGGGATGTTCTATGCATCATAATTTTTATTATTATGAAAAGGTTTCAAGGGTCATCCGAGCATCCTCTGGATGAAGGAATAAATGAAAAGGCCTAAATTATGCAGTCTGTAGCCACTGTGACATGTAAGTCTTTAATTTTTGAATCTGGGGGCTGAAGTCGGGTCTGTTACATTACTGTAAGTCCCAGAGTAACTCCGCAAGCAAAAGCAAGGAAAAGCAAATTCCTTATGGAGCAGTTCTGATCAGACTCACGCTGTACATGCGTAGAGCCAGTCCTTATCCAAACTTATCTTTTCATCTATTTTTAAAAAAAATCTGGAGAATTTACAGCTCCCTCCCACATGTCTGCTTTCTGGTGTCAACCCCATGAAGTAGAGTATTAATCATAAAGTCTGTGAAACCATTTCCAAAATGCTTGTTTTGGACCATGAGCAATGATACAGGTAAAAGGAGGCAGTTTGCATTTGGGAAACAAGTCTTGGAGCTTGCAGCAAGTGCCTTCTGGAGCGGCAGCATGGTTATATGTTACTACCACTCCTGCTTGACTATGCCATTTGGTTTTTCCAGTGTTGCGTTTGGAGGCTGGGGCCAAAAGCCCTTGGCTGTATGAATAGCTGTACGCAAAAAATACTTTCTAAGAGCAGTTGTTGCAAGTTTAGGAGGACATGTCCTTACATCAAAGGCTATAAACTTTCCTTTATAGCTGATTCCTGCGATGTGTGAGGCTAAGGCCGAGGAAGCTGAGATGATACAATACTGTGCAGGGTGAGGCCTCCCGGAGCCATGTTTCAGCATCTGTTCTTGTAGCTTGTATGTCTAGCCTAAAGAAAGGGGAGAACAGCCTTGTGATGGAGAGCAAGTGGTGCTGGTGCCGTGAGACTTCTCTGAATTCGGATTAGGCCGCAGACTGGATGGGTTTTGCTTGTGACGTTAATTGTACACTTGTGGGAACTTGTTTACTAAAGCACACGCATCGACAAATAAACTTTTTATTGTTCAGAATTGATTTTTGACTTGGAGGAAACCTGCCTGAGGAGCAAGGCAGAAGACGTACCCTGAAAACAGGATTTTATTGTTAATGTTGATTTTTAATTCCTTCTTTCCTTTAAAAAAAGAAAAGACTTTAAAAGGTGCCATCTTTTGGAATAATAACATGGGAGTTTTGTTACAGAAGAGAAAATAATGATTTCAGATCTTGATGAAATTAATACTAGAGGTGCTATTCTGCAGGATGATACTTAAAAATCCAGTAAATGCCTAGAAACCCCTACTCTCTGTTAGAATAAAAACTCCAAGCGATCAATATTAATTCGGTCTTACCCAAACGCTGCTGTTCTGCTTGGAGTTTTTCATTATGACTGGTGTGAGATTGTCATTTTTGATGGTGAATAAGGGCCCTCATTTTCTCTCTCCGCAGAAATCTATCACCGCTCTTGATAGCTACCTGCTGCCAGTTAAAGCGTAGCAGTAGGGTTGTGAATTTAGGTTTTGTTGTTGTTTTCAACGGTGAGCAGGTTTCTTATTTATTTAGGCCCTGATTCTGCAGCCACTTAACCACGTGTTAACATTGCCTATTTGAGAAGTCTCGCTGAGTACAGTGGTGCTAACTGCGTGCACTTTGGGAGACTCCTCAGCGAGAATGAAAATGTGATGGATTAATCTGTGGCGGCAGAGCACATACAAAGCAAAACCTTGTTTTCTCTGCAGTTTGGCCTAAAGTTGCCTTTGTTTTGAGAGTTCTTGAAGTTGTTTTTGTTCTCTCATATGATGCTCAGTCTGTGGGTAAGCATGAAGGAAGGTGCATCTTCATTGCCTCTCAGGAACGTCGTTGCCAGCTGCCTGACTTTGCGTGAAGCTTTTGGATGTAACAGATGGGGTGGTGTTGCTTGTTCCTGGAAATGGAAGTGGCACATTTAACTGAAAGGTCAGGAAGGCTTGAAAGAGCAGAACAGTGGTGTGTAGCTGCTTTTTAATGTGTGTAAGTTAATAATGATGACTTGTTTTGCTGCGATGTCTTTATTCTTGAGGAAATCTTAAGTAATTTACAAAGTCTTCTCACTAATTTGATGTTGTATTCTAGGTGCACATAGATGAGCAAAGATGGCATGGGTAGGTGATTTCCTAAGACGTTGAGGGAGGGTGGATCTCAGAGCCACTCTCTGGCTCTTGCGTGGTGCTTGGAGAAAACAGCTCTGTCTGGAGTGCCTTTCTTGCAGTTGCGGGAGTTAACTGCTATTCATTAAGCTCTCCTGAAAAATTAGCTCTTGAGTCACAGCAGAAAAGACTTCAAGACTTTGGGTGCTGTTAGAGACTAGATGGCTTATCACTAGGAATAAAACTGTTACTGCAAAATGCCTGTGTTGCAAATACCAAGAGTTCCAGGAAGAGCACACGTACTGTTCTGGAGAAAAGCACACATAGTTCCCCATGGTTTCCCATTCCAGGAGAAGAGAAGCTGAACTCAACCAGCCTGGCTGCCAATGATGTCAATAAAAATTGACTTATAGACTAACAGGAAAGGGAACTTTGCTGATAAATGAAATTTCTTTGCTTTTCAGGGCGTCAGGAGGCCCTTCTGGACGAAGTGGACATCGAATGGTTGCTTGCAAAAGGCAGCTGATCATCTTCGGAGGTTTCCATGAGAGCGCAAGGTGGGTTACCGCAGGAGGGTTGGTGGTACCAAATCCTCTTTAAAAAAAAAAAAAAAAGACAACAGAATTTCAGCAGTGACAGACAGCTGGGCTTTAATGGAAGGATTATCCTCAGCAGTACTGTTACTGAACTCGACTTTTGTGTTAGAAAGACAAGTGATCTTGATTTAAAGTCTTCAAGTGTTTGAGAAACCATTGTACCACTTACACTGAAGTAGCTACTCATCCTTGTCGCTAAAGCTCAGTACGTCATTTTTGGCCTCTGAATCTTGTCAAAGAGCCTTGTCTTCCTAGAAACATCTTCTCCAGTAGGCTCTCACATACTACGTGAGGTCGCAGCTACGCTGTCATGGGGACTGTGAAGAGAGCTGAGCTAGGTATTGTCTCAGACAGTAAGCAGCATAACCGCAGTCCCTGGGAGCACACTACAAGTTGCAAAGCCCACCCTACGTTTGGCTGTGTCCTTGGGAGTTTAACCTGTGCAGAGCATTTTCCACTAGCAGGATGTGAGCTGGCTAGTAGAAAGAGAACAGGGCATATGTGTATTTTTCCCACCCCCCTAGACAAACACAGATCTAATCTGTTTTGATCTTTTGGTTTAAGTTACCTTGGACTATGCTAACTGGAAAGAGTTGACGAAACCTGTGTTGCAGTAAGGAATGACATAGGTAAAAAAGAATCCAGAGAAGTCTTGCTTAAGGGAACTTTGTCAAATGCAAATTGTTGCACTGAAATAGTAACCTTCACCTGAACAAATCTGTACGTTGCTACGGAAGGAGAAAAGCCATAAATGGAAGGAGTTGAATAACGTGTTGCACCTCTTCAGAGGTTCCTGGTGCTGTTCCTGAAGTTGTTTTATCCTGTCCTGAATGGTGACCATTACAAAAACCTGTGGTCTACCAATTTGCTTTCCCTAGAGATTACATCTATTACAACGATGTATATGCCTTCAACCTGGACTCCTTCACCTGGAGCAAGCTGGCTCCATCGGGGATTGGGCCTGCTCCAAGATCTGGGTGTCAAATGGCTACCACGCCTGAGGGCAGCATAATCATCTATGGAGGCTACTCCAAACAGGTAGGAGAGACCTTGTGGTAAGCCAGTGCAGTATTTCCTGGATGCTAAACAGAATAGCTGATGGAAAAACTAAGGGGCTAAAGTGAAAACTAAAATACAACAAACTCAGGTTACCTAAACGGGGACGATGCAATGATCTTGACCTGTGTGGGCTGTGGAGTCCTGTGTTTTGACTGCTTGGAGAGGGCAGTGGGCTTAGAGCTTGGGAGAGCAAAATTGGGATCTTCTGTACTGCTCCTTCCCTCTGCTCAGTTTTGCAAGCCTTGTCTCCAGTGCAAGATTTGGTGATCTCATCACATAACTG
Organism: Egretta garzetta; assembly: GCF_000687185.1. Classification (NCBI taxonomy): domain Eukaryota; kingdom Metazoa; phylum Chordata; class Aves; order Pelecaniformes; family Ardeidae; genus Egretta; species Egretta garzetta. The sequence continues at coordinate 664,011 of NW_009259498.1, forward strand.
CCTGCTGCTGTGACTGACGATGTTTCCGTGTGTCAGGCAGCTGCCAGATGTCCAAAACACACTGGTAACGAGGGTGCACGTTAGCCTGAGGTTTTGCCAGCTCAGACTGAATGTGCAGTTGTGTCCTTGGATTGTTTGTACACAGGATGGTTCAAGCTGCTGTGAATCAGTACTACTGCCAAGAGAGGCATCTTGTCTTCTAATTGTGCCGTCGTGCAATTGTGTGCTGATCTTGGTTCAAAATGAATTTTGGATTTTCCCTGCTAATCTAATCCAATATAGGGAGGTAATATCATGGAGGTAGGAATAAATAACTGGGAGAAATTGGCAGTTTTGGCAACAGTGGTGGTTACTGCCAACTTAAAGCATTTTCAGGTAGTACTTGTCCGTACTCTAGCACTTGTAGGTTAAAAGCAGCAGTTGTCAGGAGATTTGTGTTTTCTTGCGTCAGTGAAAGGGTTAAGGGAGCAGCACTAGTTAGCAAACTCAATAAGCCAAAGAAGACTTTTGATGAGCACCAGGCTTCCTCTGGTCTGCTTCTTGCTTTGTTAATCGTGGTAATTTTTACTGGATAGCCCTTTAGACCATATGTCCTCACTGACCAAGCATCCCTGTCTCTGTGCTGGGTGAGAGGAAGTAAATATTTCATTGAGCAAAAGGCTCCTGCAAAAGCTTTTAATGTTGCGAATGGAGACAGAAGACCCGGATCCTGCTGCTACTGTCTCGGTGGAAAGGCATCGCTTCCAGCAGTGCGTCGCTGGGGGAGGAGGACGCATTGTTCTTCTGATGTGAATAAATGAACAAAGAAGAAAAGCAGGGAAAGGGGAAAGAAGATAGTCTGTCCATATATTTAGAAGCGTTTGTGCCTCCTCACAGCCTGCGCTTAGGGCTCTATCTCATCAGAAGTGCATTTGATTAAACAGCGGTAACAATACAGAGGCATTTTCTGCCCAAAAGGGCTTTGTCCTCTTCCTTTCTCTGTCCTGTTTCCTCGCTCTTGAGGGTGGGAAGGAAGCACGAGCCTGCATGCTATGCTAGTTGTGGATCTCTCACAGCTACTAAAAGCAGCTGGGTTTCAAATGCACACTGAGCCCCATGGAAATGTAAAAGTTGATGCGTGTTTGCAGTTAGTTTTATTCCACTTTACGAGTGTGGGCTCTGTCACATTGCTCTGGGTTGTTTTGAGCTAAATAAAAATGAAGTAGAAGGGCTGGGGGAATGCAAAGCTGCCCTCAGCCTTTATGCAGGACACTGAGCAAGGATAAGAGCTGGGTGCAGTTCCTCTCCAGCTTGGAGAACACCTTTTAGATTAAACCAACCTCCTGTTATGAATCTACTTCCTTTGTAATATGGAGAGCTAAGTCTGCATCTCTCTGATGTACCATTCCTAAAAGAGACTTTGCTTGTGTATTCTATAGCACAAGTGAACGTTCAGGCAGGGGTGGTGCAGCCGAGCTACAAACTGACCAAAGCACTGGACAGAAATTTTCTCTGTAGCTTTCTTGAGATGCAAAGGCAACAAACCTTTAGCATGGTCCTGAAAATTTAATTCAGCAAGATTTAACTCCTCTAGGAGAAACAACTTAATTAACATGTGGCTATTTAATTCTCCTTGTATCTTTGCTTATAGCTGATTGTGGAGCTGAGTCTCTCTGAGTTTACTTTGAAGTGAAGAGTATGTGTTTGGCTTGTGTACTCCTCCCAGAGTCATTGGCTGGGGTTCTCTTGGGGGAGAAATAAGAAGTAGAAGGTGGAGGAAACAATACTTAATTGGAGCTGGGCAAGCTCAGGAGAAGACCTGTTCCTTGTCTCCAATTAGGGAGGCAGATGCTACATTCAGGATTGCTATGAAGACATTTTTGCATATGAAACCAGGCAGGTGTCCAAGCAAAGTGCCATACACCAAGTCATGTAGAGACTTCTCTTCTAGTAAGAGGCAGGACTAAGCTGCACATACGTTGTAAAAAAAGGCATGGATTTGCGTGGATACCTCCTGAGGCTGGAGCTGCTCCCAGGCGTGTATACGGTGTGAACTGGTTTGGAGGGGGGAGGAGTGGAAATCATAATAGCTCCTGTGTTTCAGTATTGGCGTGGTATGGCTGTCACATTGCTGGAGGAGAGTTGTGATGTGGCAAGGCTGTTTTCCTGTGATGGGCAGTTCTGATGCATGATATCTTGTGGTCCTCGTAGCCCTTGTAAATCTGCTTTGAGGTACTGTACCAGAATAGCTGTGCGGTGTGGTATAATGCACGTTGCCTAGGGCAAAAAGAGATGTAAGCCCAGGAGATTCATGGTTATGGGTAGTATTGTAGGCATCTTTGTACCTAGCTGGCTGTTGGGGCTCTATAAAGCTTGAGCAACACTATCAGCTTGCAGCCAGGGATGTTCCCCTGATCGAGTGATCAATCTGCCTGTCCTCAGTCTGGTCTGAGGCACTGTGAGCTGGGAAGGCAGAAGCAGAGGGATTTGGTCCCTGCTTTGATTTGCTGGACTTGCATGCAGAACTGAGCATGGAGGGCCAGTTTTCAGTAATGTCTGTCAGTCCAGGAATATTGCTGAATTCCCTTGATGTGACCTGAATAAGAAAGTCTTTTCTGTGGCTGGGGAAATGGAGGCAGAAATGATCAAGTGACTTGTCTAAGGCACTCTAGTACTTGTGGACAGAGCCAGGGTAAGAACCTTGGTACCCAGACATGCCTTTGTCTGTGCCAGCCACTAGATTTTGCCGTTCAAGTGGAGAGCACCCAGGACACAAACGGTGAAGAAGGAGCTTTACAACCCTGAGACTAACTTGAGATGTTGGTGCACTAATTCACAAGAGCATGTCTGATATTTTAAGATGCACGATTCTTAGCACAGCGGTGTCCCTGTGTTCATCTGTTTCATCTTCAGCCTAGAAGTGATGAAGGCAACTACTGTGATCCCTTACAGAAGGGGATGTCGTGGATGTTGTCAGCTCTGCCTAAAACATACTTCAGAATCCCACAAGGAGCTCAGACTTGCTCTCTTCCCGATCTTAAAGATGTCCTCGCCTGTTTCTCATGCTGGGGATGGGGCTTGCTGCAGCAAGCTGCATTTTTGGCTGTATAAAGCAATGATACCTCTCTATTGCTAGGCAACATGAGCACACTGTGCCTGGCTGGCACGGGGAATGCAGCCGGGAGGTGTCGGAGGCTAAGACTGCTCTACCTTGCAGGTGCAAGCAGCCTACAAGCCACGGGAGGGCTGGCATTACATGTGTGCAAGGCTTTTGGATGCCAAAGACAACCAGGGTGTGGGGTTTTTTGGGGTTTTGGGGTGGTTTATTTTTAGTGGCAAGCTTTGCAAAGCTGAATTGGATTGTGCTGGGAGATTGCTTGTGGCAGGGCTGAAGTGTTTGCCTGAATTGCAAGGTCTGGTGGGACTGGTTCCCTCTGTAGTTCTGCTTGCTAAGGGCTTCTGCTAATTGGATGTATTTTGCCACTCTTGATCTCTTTTATCAGATATGTTTAGCACGTTATACACAGGGAATCCTGATTCCCCTTCTTCTCAAGAACACCTCTCTGTGCCTCAGTTTCCTTGCTCTTTGAAGGGGGATAAACAGGCGTCTTGCTGTCTGTCAGTGGAGCTAAGGGGTTTTTAGCTAATGCCTGTAAAGCTTTTGTAACTTGCTAATGTACCTCTCTGCACAAGCAGTAGGCTGTGGATATCCAAGCCAGTTTTGTGCTTGAAAGCAAACACCTGGAACTTCAAGGCAAGAAGGACAGCGGGGGGAATGGGGGCTTCTTGTGACTGACGGAGCTATTTGCTTAGGGCAAGCGGGTGTCCTGGGTGCAAGGGGATTGATCTCTCCACTAGTGGTGTACTGCTCTGCTGGTGAAGTGTCTGCTTTTGAGTCAGTGCGAGTTGGGGAAAACAGGCATCTCTTTGACAACAAATAACTAACTCCCGCTCCACCTCATTGGGGTTTTCTCAGCCCAGGAAGCTTTGTCATGTTGCAGACGCAGCGTGTTTACTACAGGGAGCCGTGTGGCTTTCAGGAGAAAAATAATGCAGTTATTCTACGCAGCTTGTACGATAGTGAGCCAGCTGCTCTCTCAGCGTTTGTTATTTCCCCTCCTTTCATGCAGACAGTGCACATCTTATTGTGCTCCTGCACCCTTCAGCCTGTGTGTCCCCTGCACATTGAATGTGTACTCTGTCTAGCATTTAAGGACAAACTGCAGCCTACCTGGGACTTGGGGTGTGGGGCGGGGGAAATAACCACCATTTCTGTTGTCATTAGCAGAGAGGCACTTTTCAGGCACTGGGGTGCACTTCAATGCTATAAGGTATCTTCCTGCCAGTCTCCCTCTCTGCCCATCCATCCCTGGCAGATGTTTGCTCAGGTGAGGCTTGGAAGGATGTTTGTTTAAGGTGATGGACAGGCTCAAAAGGCTGCTGTATCTCAGCTGTCTGCACCCTGCAGTTCGTTGGTGACTTCTGCTGCTCTAGACCTGTGTGACAGAGACAACAAAGTGTGACATTGCCAGAGGATGGCACTTGCTCGGCACAGTGACTCACAGCCCTTTGAACTTGAGAGCTACTGCTGTAGGTGCCACAGTACATGCACTGTCAGGCTAGGAATTGGTGTGCTCGATACTTAACGGCACTTTTCCTAGAAGGTGTTTCTTTCCCTTCCTGCCCTGACAGCTCTCTTTTAAGGGTCTGTTCAAAGTGGGCAGCTCCCAGCCCCTCCAACCACATCTGCAACACCAGAGCTCCTCTAGCTGTGCCTTAGAGCCACTCACCAAGGCAAAAACTTGACTTGCTTGTTTTCCATGTGTTGGAGAACTGGCGGTGGCTGAAGGAGTCATCACTGTATAGCCTCTTACTCAGAAAATAGGACTGTCACTGGTGCTTGTTCCTACAGGCTTCCTGTCCCTTGTGTGCCTGACGTTCTGTTGCTCGAGGACAGTGGGTGGAATAGTGCAGTTGTTTACTTCATTGAAGTGGTTGCACAGAAGAGGATCTCTCCAGTGCAGACATCCTGTCTTAATGAGTGTGTGTCTTTCAGTTTGCTAGTGGGCATGCTTAGGTGCATGTGGAGACCGAGAAGATGCATAAGCCACAGCCCCAAACTACCAAATTTCCCAAGACAGCCCTACAGACCCTGGTCCTTAAGTTAACTGAAGCTTCCTTTTTGCTGCACTGTGAGCAGAGTTCTCCTGTTTCCTCTGAAACTTCATTATCGGCCTTCCTCAGGGCTTCTCAGCGTCATCCAAGTTACAGCACTGTTGTGCAATGCCTCAAACGCTTCCTTCTGCCTTTCTAAGAATTTAATACCATTCCTACAAGTTGGATACTGGGCCATGCAATAACAACACAGCGTACCCTGCAATAACAAAACCTGTCAAGTGCCAGGCACGGGGTTGGGTACGGATGTGCAGCAAGAACAGGACGGCACCGGCACCGTGCTGTTGTGCTCTCAGGTGTGCCCAAGCTCTGCTCATCTTTCTGAGGGCTGGACCCAACCCTCCCAGCTTTTGCTGGGATCCACGGCCTGCATTGTGGAAGCAGTTACACAGCATAGCAATGCCATTGCCCCCAGGAGGAAGGGAATTACAAGGAAGTAGGAGCTCTGCATGAAGGATGGGTGGATAATGACATTATTAAAAGACCTCCTACAGTGGTGTTGCATAGCGCTGCTTTCAAATGCTGCATGTTGCTATGAGTGCTGGAGTACAGGGGCTTACAGTGAAAGGAGCAAGGGAAAATCGCATTTAAAATGATGCATTTAATTGCCTCAACTGAGGCTTGATCCTGTTCTCGCTGGTGTCTGGCTATTGCCTTTAGTAGGGGCGGAAGTGGGGCTTCTGTTTCTGTTTAGGAGAAAAAAAAATAATGTTGCTCAAGGCTCTATGTGGCCCCCAGAGCTAAAAATGATAGCTGCAGTTGGGCTGTGGCGCAGAGAGCGAGCTGTCACCTCTGCTTCTCTTGTAGTGGGATGGAGATGGCGGGGGGTGGCAGGGACTGAAAGTCTGCTTGCTAGTCACAGATCTGTACTTAAACTTGGGCCTTGCAAATGATACAGCACAGACGTTCTGAGCTTCTGCTCAGCATTCAAGGGCAGAATCCCAGAGGGCCTTGTGAGCCCTGTGGAAGGTTGTCGTGTGCCACTTTGGTGGAGTGGGTATCTGCTCTCTTTTACAGCTAAAGAAGCAGAGGCACGGATGTTAAATGAGTCCCTTGAGGTTGAGAGCACCTGATACTGTCTGTGGCAGAGTAAAAGGCAGGACCTTAGGTCTCCTGTTTCCTTAGTGCTGCCCACCCTTCCTTCAGCAAAACAATCAGTTTTAATCCCTTGTGACGATTTGTTTCTCTTCTCTGGGTGCCAAAATTCCTGCCCTTAAACTGCATCCTGTAGTCTTCAGACAGCCATAAGTCCCAGGATCTGTCTTGCAGCCTGGAGAGCCCTGTCTGGTTGTCACTGGCAGAAGCTGGTTGTGGCTCATCACAAGAAGTAGCCCTGGTTTGCACATATGGTTGTGAGCTCTCTGATGCTCCAGGAGCCACACTGTGACTACCTCTGGGACTTATCCTTGCCCCAGTCACTGTGTTTGCATTTTCAGCGCAGGAATGTATAGATTCAGGCTGTGTTTAGGCTTATATGTTGGGGTGGTGAGTTCAGAATGGCACATACCACCATTCTGGTATGGGTGACTTTCTAGGCCTTGAGGAGTTGGACCTTCTATGTTTTGAGCCACTGAAACTGTTTCACTGAGCATCCCTGTCTTTCCCTTCTCTGCAGAGAATTAAGAAAGATGTTGACAAAGGTACCCTGCATACAGATATGTTCCTGCTG
>NW_009259498.1:671040-681162 GCF_000687185.1 Egretta garzetta
AAGACTGAAGGTGCAGGCAAGGAGGAAGGTAAGCAACTGCTGCAGCTAGGAGGGCTGTGCTGGGAGTGATGCTGCAGGACTGTGAATACAAATCCATTCTCTTCCTTTGAATAACAGACTAAAAAAACTCCAAGCCTAGAACAAAATTTCCCTTTTAATGAAAAGCAATATGCCTGAGTGTTTGCTTTGGGGCTAAACACAGCAGATGAGTTGATTTAAATATCTCTGCTTCCCAGGAGTAGCTAAGAGCATTTGTATACTGTGACTCTATCTTAAAAAGAAAGGGGCTGGAAGGAAACTGCAGTTGCAGAGGGATATTGGAGGGATTATGTTCTCCTTTTTTGTTTATGTGTGCTGGAGAAGGAAGACAGGCCATCACCCATGCAGGCAGAATTCCTCACTGCTGTGCTCTGCAAAGGGAAATGGAAAATAGGACCTTGTTGCTGTAGCAAACTGCAGGCCTCACAGCAGTTCTGTCCCCTTCTCCCACTCCCATTTCACAGCCTGAAAAGATGAGGCTGTGTCTGCTTTGCTGAGCAAAGCTTGCTGGTCAGCCAAAGGCTGTAAGGAGTCCTGGTTCTCAGCTCCAGGTGACTTGATTTCAGAGCTCATGTACATGGTAGTTCTAACGCAGTGAAACTCTGGGGGATTGGAGCTGGTCAAGAAACTTCTGTGAGGAACTGGCAGAGCTCTGGAGGAAGGTTGGGGTATACTTTTTATCAGAGAATCATTTCTAGCTCACAGCATTGTCTTATGTTGACAGCTCCCAGTTGGTTCTGGAATAGTCTGAAATGGAGTGGAGGGTCTCCAGGAGTCTTGCATAACTGTGTGAGAAGCTCTGGCCTGCACAGGCAGCTTCAGGAAAACTACAAGAAAAGATATTTTAGGGATTTTTTGGCTTGTATGTGGGAGGGAATTAAAACAACATTTTGAATTTCCTGTTCTCTGGGACATTTTGATCACTGCTCTTCTGTTTCGCAACAGAACATCTTTGGGATTTCAGCATTCTCCACACTGGAAACTCCTGTGTTTGACAAACTCTCTTTGGTAGTGGGGTCTCAGAGTCTTAACAGAGAAAACTGGGGTGTGATCCATTAGATTACTTAGTGAAGGGATATTATCAACAGTGGTGTTTGGTTGCTTGGCTGTTTTAACTGTGAATGTCCCCAGAAACAGAAATTCCATCACCTTCCTCATTTTGTCCTTGGCTCAGGGAATGGGACAATCTTCTTTGAGCTGAATTTCTGGAATGTTAAAATTGTGATTGATTTCTTTAAACCTGACCATCTTAAAGTGGGATTTGGGGAGGAGGCTTGGTCACATTTATTGTCTGGATTCCAGACCCTGCTTGCATTATGTCCTATTTATAGTTTATATTGCTGAAATTGTGGTTCCTTTGGAAACACAGTGCCTAGCCAGTGCATGTGCTTCTCCCAGCCTGCATTTTTTAGGGATTTGCTCTAAATCCAGAGTAGAAGGGATTGGAGCAAAAGCGGAGGGTTTAGAGCACGAGCCTTCTCCTACTGCTGAGCCCTTTTTTTTAAAGTGTGGTTGGGTCTCCTTACAATGAACTGTACTTATTCCTGGGGTTAAGGCAGTGGTGCAAGTTAGCAGATAAGGTACTGTAGAAGAAGGGTCCTGTGGGGAGAATTGATGTAGGGTGGGCTCCATGGGATAACTGAGGTACACGTCCTCGATACTCGAAGGCTGAATGTAATCAGTCCTTGTTTGAATTCCACCCTCCCGTAAAAGAGGCTGCACCTTTCCGGAGGCTCCTTGCCCCAGAAAGCACACCCTGAAGATAGCTCAACGGGCTGTGCGGATTAGCTGTGTGATTGAAGTGGAAATGCAAGTGGATCTGATTAACCTTGTTGTTAAAGGTGCACTGTGCAGTTCTGAGAATGTCCAAAATGGGTCATTGAGTTACTTGCTGGAGTACTGAAGGGCCTTGGAAGATACAAAACTGATCAGGATTCTCCTTTGCTGATGCTCATTTTCACTTTTATCCATTACTAGACAAGTGGTCGTGGAGTCGGCTCAACCCGTCCGGGGTGAAACCCACTCCCAGGTCTGGCTTCTCCGTGGCAATTGGTCCCAATAACCGCTCCCTTCTGTTTGGAGGCGTGCATGATGAAGAAGAGGAAGAGAGCATTGAAGGGGACTTCTTCAATGATATTTATTTCTACGACATCGGGAAAAACCGCTGGTTTCCTGGACAGCTAAAGGTTTCATTTTAAAAATAACACAGATATTTTCAGTTCATTCTCCTTGATCATCTAACACCTATCTTTTGGGCCTTTTTTGGTCTCATACAGCTTTCTTGTAGTGTGGAGCAAGCCTCTATTTCTAATAACTTGGGGTGCTCCAGAAGCTGAGCCACCAGGTGTGGCTTCTGGTTTGATCTGTGATTCTGAAGAGGGGGAGAGGCTGTAGCAATGAAGCTGGGAATGTGCAACTAGCAGGTTTTTGCTACCAGACCAGCTGAATCCTCTAACTTTATGCTGCCCCTCTCCTTCCCTGCCAGGTAGCTGCTTGTGTTCTCCATGTCCTGCTTCCACAGTTCCCCCCTTCTGGGGAGGGAAGAAGCCTATGAGCCCTGACAGTTGGGCACAAAGCAGGAGTGGTTCAGGAGGCAATCCTCCTCCTCCAGGAGTCAGGCTGCATGTGCCCAGTTGTTGTGTAATGCAAAATGAAACAAAGCAGTATGAAAACACAGTTACGGTGTTTTACTGGAGGAGGCCTGCTCCAGGTCAGATGTGTAAGTCTGACACGAGACAGTTCAGTAAAAGCTCCTGTGAAAAGATCTTGTGTTGCCTTGGGATCAAAAACCTTCCCTCTCTTCCCCAGTGTTGATGAGCTACTAGAAGAGATGAAATCTTAACCTTAGCTCATAAGAACTTCAGAAATACGGCCTTCAACTCAGATCTTTGATTTTGTTTGAACTACTCTTAAGGGGGAAGTGAGGTGCAAATGACCTGGTTTCCTTCTTTCCACCCCCACTGCTTCTGGCTTTGTTCTCAAAAAGAAGTCAATCACATAATAACAGGCAAACATGCACTCAGATGTTTGCTTCTGCCTTCCTAGCTGACTGTTTTCCAGCCCTTTCATACAGTACTTCGAAGACCTGGAGTGCTTCCTGGTAATGCACTGTAATTTAGCACCCAGCAATTGTTTTGGCTTCACAAAATGGTGGGTTATTTTCTCTTGCTCCTGTCACAGACTAGCGGTCTGTGTGTGTGTTTGCGTGCATCTGCAAGATAGAGAGCAAAAGAGCTGTTTTCTGTCTCTTCAGTACATGCTGCCATTAATAGAGGAAGCAACTCCACACCATGGGTTCTTCAGGAGTTTCATTGCCAGCAGAGGTTTGTGCTGACTGGGAGGTTGCACCTATCACTTGAGACTTAAAATTGTAGTGAAAAGTAATTTAATTTCCCCCCCCCTCCCAGCAGCATCCATAGTATTTGCATTAACTGCTGTACTTGCTATTAGGTGCACACAATTCACGTGCAGTCTCCTTCTGTTCCTTGTTCCTGTTAACAGGGACCAAAATCAGAGAAGAGGAAGCGAAGACGTGGCAGACAAGCTGAGGCAGAGGGTGCTGGAGATGAAGAGATAGAGAAACAACCTCCACAAGGCCCGGTGGAGATTGTCAAAGAGGTGGTGGCAGAAGATGGGACTGTCATGACAATCAAGCAGGTGATCTCTGGACCTGCAGAAGAGAAGGAGAGGTCTGAATCGGAGGAGGAGGAGGAAGATGGAGCCTTGGGCCAGCAAGTAGAGCCATGCCCACGTTCGAATGCCATGCTGGCGGTGAAGCATGGGGTTCTCTATGTGTATGGGGGAATGTTTGAGGTGGGCGATCGCCAGTTCACACTCAGTGATCTCTACAGCATCGACCTACACAAGATGGAAGAATGGAAGGTGCTAGTGGAGATGGATCCAAGTAAGCTCTGATGGTGCTCTGATCTCTCTCTCTCTGTCTTTAGTGTAGCAACACTACACTAGGGAGAAAAAAACCCCAACCAACTACGTAGCTTCCTTGAGATGGTGATGACCCTTTGAGTCATGTTTTTTCCTGGGCAGGTTTATGTGATATGCAGAGTCTTGCAGTCACTGTCACTGCAAAAGCCTGTCTGGTCCAGGTTTTGCAGTCATTGTAGAGAGAGAGTTCTGGTCTGTCTACTTTGAAAAGTAAGACATGTGAATAGGCTGTCTTTGTTCACTGGTGGTAAGGTCTGGCCTGTGCCATGCTTGTCCACTTCCAGAGGACTGGGATGTGTGCTCTTGCCTGCCCTCACCGCCTCAGGGCAGTGAGGGCCTTGGGTACTGCAAAGCATGTGGGCATTAGCTAGGGTTATCTCTTTGTACCTGAAGTGTGTAGTATGTTTGCTCCATACTCTGAATACTCTGCTGGGCCGTTCCCAAGCCGGGAAGGCTAGCTGAGGGGATGTGGCAAGCATAGAAGTCAGTTCCTGAATTCCTGGCCGCATGGTCATTACATGAATGATCAGTAGTGTTGTAGAAAACATTACCTGAGAGACCTCAGTGAAGGTGGATTTGATGGATTTTCTGCTCATTATTGAAAGAAACTGTAGGTGTGTCTTAGAGCAGTATCTCTTATGGTAGTGGTTTAGTGATTCAGCCCAGGTGATATGCTAGGCACTGTAGGGAGACATTAAAAGAGGGTGCCCCTGCCCTGGAAGTTCACAGTCTGCATGTGTGTAATGGGCAGAGGGCAGAAAGGAGGGAGTCTTGCTCGTGATCACAGAACTGTGAAGTGCTAGGGAGGAGAGTTGACTCTTGTCAGCATCGGCACTGTCCAGCTTTTCTTCCCCAGTTGTTCTGTGCTGTTCGCTTCTTCCTGACTCTTTTTCATCTCTCCCCACTGCTCCCCATCAGAGCCAGGCCCTGTACAGTGGGTGGATCTGGGAGGGCAATGAATATAGCAGGGCTCTTGAGGAGCACATACGTCTGACCTTGCCCTGGCATCCTCCGTGACAGTTCTGGGTGTAGGAGTGGGAAACAGCTTGTTATTTATTTCTTCTATTTTCTTTCTCATCAAAGAAGCACAAGAATGGCTGGAGGAGTCAGAATCGGGTGAAGAGGATGATGATATGGAAGGTGCAGAGGGAGGGGAAGAGGAAGAAGAGAGCTCTGAAGAGGAGAGTGAAGATGAGGGAGGTAATGATTAAGATGAATGCTGTCTTCATACTATATAAAGTGGGGGTTTGGTACAATACCTGCTGGTTCTGCTGCCAGCCTGGAAGGCCTCACTGGCATCCAGGTGAGTTTTCCAGCAAAAGCAAGGTTTTCACAGTGCACTGCTCTTGGGGTGGAGGAGAAACTTCATTGGTTACTGATAAGTTTTTGGGTTTGGGGCTATTACATTTAAACACATTAGCTGAAGAGTAGTTTTGGCCGGGTTGACACATGGAAGAGCAGATTGCCTTCATCAGCTGTTTGTGACCTCTTTTTTCTGTCTTCCTCCCATTGTGTGCTAGGTGAGGAGCAACACCCGTCTGTTCAGCCTGATGAGAAGCACGCAGACTATCTGTCCCGGACGGAGCAGTATTGGATTAAAGTTGCCCGCAGCAACATGGGCCCGGATGCCAAGGAGAAGAAGGTGGTAAAAGTGGCACATGCCATGGCAAAGACTTTCTACGAAGATTCAGTGTAGATACTGTTAAGACTGTTTCATGAGTGAAGAAACATGCTGGGAGCAGTGGCTAGCCCCACTGAACTCAGCCTGATGTGCCAGGCAGTCAGTGTGGCCAGAAGGCATCCTGGCACTCCAGCTTTTGCCTACTCTTGAGTGCCTCAGGGCTGACCGGTCTCAATATGCCTATTTGATTAATACTCTGGATATGCTAATCTCCTGGAGGTTGTGGGGAGGGTCTTCAGGAACAGGATTGCTGTCGAAGGACTTGTTCTGCTGAGGCTGGCATATACAATACTGTCGTATTTTTGTTCAAAAGTTGTTTTGAGTCTGTTAAGGCCAACTGCACATCACAGTGGTTCGCTGGTCCCAAATTACCTACCCTGACTGGGCCCAGAATGTGTCTCCAAGGGTTTCTGCAATAAACTTACTTGGTTACGTCATCTTGGTTTTCTTAATTAATCCCATCCTAGCATTTCTACTTCTTTTTCTCCTGCTGTGGAAGAGGGATTGCTGTTCTCGCTGTGAAGTATGCAGGTAGTGGTCGTGAGATGCACCAGCTGCCCTGAGATCTGGCTGCACTGCCTGGAGAAACCTGGGAATCCTTTCATACCTTATCTGTATGAGAGCCACCGTAACCCCTCATGCATGTAACAGTAGAAGTCTCTTCCTTTTTGATGTTGGCTATAGCAGGTTTTACCTTTGCTTGTGGAATCTCCCAGTTCAGTTTCTCATGTGTTGGCCCAGAAAGCAGTTGTCCTACAAGTGAACTCTTGTTCAGTGAAATGTCCTACCTTGAGACCTGATGGTGTGTTGAGGACAGGAGGGAGCGAGCTGATGCTCTCAAAGGATTTTTTTTTTTTTTTTTTTTTTTCCCCCCCTGCTTTCTGACTCAGCCCCTCTTCTCAAGGCGTCGCATTCTTTCCAGCAGAGCAGTGCTGTGGGTCCGCAGGAACAACAGATGGGATACAAGTGTGTGTGCCGCAGCAAACAAGCGATGACTTGAGTTGACACCAGAAGGCACTGGCTGTCCTTGCGCAGAGAAATCCAGGGTGCTGTGGGTATTGTTTTGGCAGGGGCATCACTGAGGAACCAGCTCTCGGGAGAGCAGTGCTAGGCTAGGTTCTGCAAGGCTAATTAGAATGTAATAAAGATTACATAGAGCAGGCTGCCAATGTGATTTAATTGTCAGGATAAAAACGTGCTTGATGGGTACCTTCCGTGCAAAATAACAGGCGAGAGGTGATAACAAACCACTTCTTGATAGCCTAGGAAAGAATCCATAGTGCTTGCTTGACTGAGAGCATCAGTTGCCCTGTCGTCCTGTCACTTGGGTTAGTTTACAATACCTTGATCTCGTTGACATTTGATCCTTTGTGTGCGTTTGATGTCTGTGGAAAGTTTTGGGGAATCTGCCACTGAGTTGCATTTGCTGATTTAGTTTTAATTACTACTATTATTTTTATTTATTTAATTTTGTTTGAAAAATAGTGGTTTTAAAATCACAGCATCTGTGCACAAGACTCCATTCCAAAGGTCCAACCAGACAGGGGAAAACACACTTTTTGCCAGGTGTACTTTATAATTTTTTTTGCCTTTTCATATACAGATATCCACCCTAAAAGAATTTTTTCCCTGAGCTGAAGCCGGGTTGCAGCAGTGCCAAGGATGAAGGGTAGTTTTGTACAGTGCTGCTGCAGCTGCAGGAAAAGATTTTCCCTCTCCCCTCTCCAGTAGAGAGACTGCTGGATGAGGAAACAAGATGCATCAGATGAGCTGGAGTGTATGCAACGATAAGCTGAGGTTTTTCCTTTCATCTTTTCCTCAAGGGCTCTGGAACATAGTCCTAGCTCTGCTCTGTGCCAGGATAAGTATGGCCGGAGAAGGCGTAGACTGGAAGAGACGCTTCCAAGGAACCTGTGAGTCAGGATGGGCCGACTGTCCCGCTCCTGCGAGCGGCACAGCAGCGTGTTCGTGCGGCCTCCTCCAGGGAGCACGCTGCCGGCACTGCAGAGCTGAGGGAGAGGAGGCTCTGGGGGTGGGTTGCAGGGGAGATGTCAGCTTCCCAGGGCTGTTGTTGCTCTGCTGTGAGGTTGGACTGACCTGGAAATGTGGCTTGGTTGAGTTCCTCCCCAAGCTAGGGTTTTGGATGAGCCAGCATAGGCTGTGGCTGATCATACGGCTGGATTCAGCAGGCTCTGGTGGCCATCCTTGGGTTGGATGATGAGAGGATGCTGCCGTGGCAAACTGTGCTGGCCTGAAAATTGAGACTTAATTGTCGGCTCCGACAAAACGAGGCTGTAGCACTGTAATTGGAACAGCCTGCATGGGGACTGAAACCCACACAGCATCCGTTCTCACCGGAGTATTTGCAGCCGTTGGACTTGAGACAGAAATTAATTCTGGTGCATCTGCAGCCACTGCTCAGCAGAACGAACAAGACAAATGCAGCATTCCCTGGAGCTCTGCAGCCAGTGACAGACAAAGATCTGTCTGGACACCCCAGCCCATTTCTTGCTGGTGTAACTGTGGAAGAAGCCTTGGAAGCTGTCAAGTGTTGGTTGAGCAAATGAAACCTCTGAGAAAAGGTAAAACTCACCTAAGCAGGGATGACTGATCATTGCTACTACATTTAGTGCCTACAGGGGAGGTCAGAATGTGATGGGCTCTGCTACAGTCTTAAGAAATGCCAACTATGATGCCTTTGATATCAAATTGTAATGGTGCCTTTCTCCTTTGAGCGTTGGCTGCAAGTCCCCTGGAGCCTGTTCAGGGTTGCTGGATCAGATCCCTGGTTGTTTTTCTTGTATTGGGTCCAAAAGTACCGTAAAGAGGTACCTTAAGCATTTTGCAGGCAGACATGCATTGGTGAAGTGGCTTGCCTAAAATGACAGCCAAGAGAAGGGCTGGGGCTAGAACTTGGTGGAAAACTAGGAACCAAGAAACTCCAGCAGTGTCTGTCATAAGAGTGGTTATTCTTGTCTGACATGCACGAAGAACAGCATGTACCTTTTTTGATGTATGAACGCCCAGATAAAATTCAATTATTCCTTTGGCATCCATCAGACCAGTGCTTTTACCCATCTCATTGTAAAGGGATGAACGTATAAACATTTACATAGGAGGAAGAGACCTCAGTTTATTATTATATCTGGAAACAATCAAGCTGTTGGGGTTTTTTTTCAGCTAAAAACAAAGCTGAAAGTAACTTTTTTTTTTTTTTTTTTTTTTAGTCCTTGAGGAACCCCAGTTCAGTAATCCCTTTTCTTTTGGGCCACAGGCATATTGAAATTGCACTGTAAGTAACACAATGACACTGGATTTTTCTGTTACGTTTACATGCACAGCTAGGAAGGGGAAAAAGCAAATCAAGGAGGGTGCCAGCTGAAGTGCATTTTACTTTCGGGGTTGCAGACAAAAGGCCACGGTAGAAGGTTGGTGGTTTCATGTCTAACTCAAGCTTAGCTTGTAACACATGGGATTGTTTCTCCCCCACATCAGTGCATGTGTTGAAGCGAATGAACATTGCTGTGGAGTTTATCAGAGCAATCAGGGTAATTGGGCTGACCCAGAGATAAATGCTGTTTGCAGATGGAAAGGCTGTTCCTAGCATCTCTGCTCATGGGATTTTGCTAATAGTTAAGACTTAGTTCCATCACGCTGAGTCTCCTTGCAGTGCTGCCTACCTGCTGTGGTGGCTTATGGAGATAAACCAGTCCTAAACTCTTTTGCTGGCAAATAGCTTGTTTGTCAGGCTTGTCGTGCTCTGCACATGCTGGGCTGATCTCGTCCTTCCGTATTTGTCTTGAAGAGAATCTGGGTTGGTTCACCGTCTGTTTTGTATCGGCAAAACTTCGGCTTTCTTGCTCCAGCCATACCATGGGTGGGTCCAACCAGCACTAAACAGCCCTGCGCATTTTGTGTCTGTCAGCAAGACAGAAAGGCAAAAGACAGAGGCGTTTGTACAAACACAGGCCTCTGAGGGATGCGGGAGTGGGAATGGGACCACATCAAATGCTTTAGCGGCTGCTGGGAAACAGCCATCAGCCCAACAGCTGTGGCATCCCTCGCCACTAACCCACAGTGACTTAATGTTACAGGTGAGCAAGAAAAGGGCTTTGAAACCTGCTCCACGCCGAAGGGGTTGGGGAGCAGTGCTCGTGCTGCATGCAGGACTAGTTCTCACAGCTCGCCCTTCCAACAAGACCAAACACCTGATACCAGAATGCAGCCGCTGCTGGGGTGGGGGTGGCTGCCCTTACAGAGGAGGTAAGGGGTTGGACGTTGGTTAAAGAAGTTAGTTTTTGTTAAACTATGTTTAACAGATTTAACACTAATGATAAAACAAATGAGTTCTAAGAGAGCCTGAGCCCTGCTGGACTATCAGTGCTGTTAACGGTGTACCCAAGCTGGGGATAGAAGGAAATGGGTAAGGATTGTGAGTCTACTAGATAGCAGTGTAGTGG
>NW_009259498.1:681190-684108 GCF_000687185.1 Egretta garzetta
CAGGAATGCGAGCCTCTCTAAAGTTTATCGTCCATTGATGCCTCCAGATGGGGAACGTGCAACCCACCACAGCATTTCTAAGCCATCCGTCCAACAAAAACTTTTGGGCAATGCTCGGCAGCACTCAACATCTAGAAAGTGACATTTCCTTTAACATTCTGGAGCATGACCTCTGAGGTGCCTCGGATGAAGGGACGCAGCTCACGATGTAGCTGAGTTACATGTTCAGACCTTTGGGCACTGCTTAGTAGCCGTGGGGATCCGTTGCCTGTTGAAACTCCCTGGCTTGGCATGGCAATTAGGTGATCATGCATACCCTGGAAAGCCAGGTTGGTGGTAGCGCTGAAGCGAAGTGCCTGTGGGTTAATATTAGTCAAAACAGACCAATAAAAGGAACTCATGAGCTTGAAATGCCTCAGAGAAGCATAGTCCTGGTGGATCTGTTACTCAAAGGCAGGTATCTAGTGCTTGCTGTACTCAAAGTCGTCTTCTGCAGTGGTTCAAGCTTTGGGCTCAGCGCAGAGCTGGTCAGGGACGCTTGCAGTGGAGGTCAGATCGATGCAATTCATTTAGGGGCTGTGCGGGGAGTTTGATCCCTTTCCTTGCACCAGGAAAACTTACCATCAAGAGTCTGCAAAGCCCGTCTTCTGTGCGAATGATGTCCCCACGTGCAGCAAAGCTGTGCAGCGCGGGCAGGAGATCCAGTCCGGCCTCTGCTCTGTTCTGCTTTAGCACAAACCTCTGGAGCCAACCTCACCCTATGACAGTTTTACAAATTTCCTACTTTTCCATCCTCCCTTAACTTGCCAAAGCCTATCAGGACATCTAATTAGTCCTTGGCTTTCAATTAAGCCCTTCATCATCAAAATGACATTATTTCTCCTCTCGCCCCTCCCCTTCTATTGCAGTCAGGATTTTTTTTTTCCCCAGCAGTACTTGATAACTCCGCACAAGGTAAATAGATGCTGCAAGAGCTCAGTATCTCTGGAAGATCAGGCCCTGGAGAGTCCCAACGCGCCTGGAGAATCTAGGTCTTGGGTACAAGCAAAGCAGACGCCAGATGGGCTGGTGAGAAGCTGACGTGGCACGAGCAGGCGGAAGATTTTTGTATTCCTTCCTTCTTGCCTCCCCTGAAGATGTGGTGTCAAACCAGCCCATCGCTCCCACAGGTGGGGTCCAGCCGGAGGACCTGGGTGTCCCCAGGGAGGGACGGGTGCCCTTTTCCCAATGGTTTTCCTGCCATGGCAGGAGGTGGGCTGGTTCCTTGAGCCCCAGCCCCAACTTGTGTTTCAGGTGCTGCACGTTCCACTGTAGGAACATAAAAATACCATTGCAGCCTAAAAGCAAAAAAAAAAAGGTGATATAAACCTTCAACTGCTCACATGCATCCATCAATGTGGACATAAAACAGCAGGTGTGGACAATTTGCATAGATTTATATGCCAGGATGATAGACGTTTTAATGTGCCTTAGGTAGATATGCATGAATCCAGGGCTCGTAAGACGGGGAAATATGCTGAATTACCTCTCTCTCTGGGCTACTTCTCAAGAATATTTCTGGCCTTGGGCAAATGCGAAAAGCCCAGAACTAAGACAAATTGCTCAGCTCCCTGTGATTAATAAAGGAATCATTATTTTTAAACACGTGGTTTGGGAGCCAATTAATATTAGTCTTCGGCTATCCTTCATACTGAACAAACCTCAGCTCGACTGAGGTTTTATCCTGTGGAAGAGAGAGATGAAAAAATCCAAGTTGTGTTTGTACATAACTGCTGGGACATGGGCAAGAGCAGGAATAACTAGTGGGGAAAAGCTAGTTGTGAAATCCCTAGTACTTCTATTTGATGGATAACAAGAGGCATTTTTGTGCCGTTTTATATATACCTAAATATCGTACGGTGTTTGCATGTAATTGTTTAACCTGCTCCTGGTGGGGCCTTCCTGTCATGCACTCGAATGTACAAAAAAGAAAAAAAAAAGTCCTCGAGGGTCTTTACAAAGAGTTGCAACCAGAATTACAAAATGCAGGGATGAGTTCCTAGGGCTGCAGTCACAGTATGTCGTTATTTGGTTCGTTTCAAGTATGCAGCAGCCATTTGAGAGTAAAAAAAGATGACGAAGGACCCAAAAGGAAGAACCAAAAAAAAAAAAAAGGAAAAAAAAAAAAAAAAGGTGTGAAGACGATGGACAGTTACTGTGGAAAATGAAATAAAAACAGTTACTGGGGTCTTGCTGCCTTCAGTTATCATTCACCCTGTCCACCCATAGCTCTCTGCCTGAAAAGGGAAAGGGAGAAAAAGAGGAAGGAAAACTGCGACAGGAGGGAATAAGACCATGTAAGGAGAAGAACTGAATTTAACTGGCACATGCTCTAATCCTTAGTTTATTTCTGGTTAAAAATATAGCAATCCAGTGCAGTGTAATAAGAAATCTGCTGAAAAGGTGGCAGAGAAACAGCTAAAACAGAAGCAAAGCAAAGCTGCGTCCGCAAGTCAGGGCTGTACCCACCAACTCTGTATGTGAAATCGCCCCCCTCCTCCTCTTGAAGGGAGCTGCAGTGGGTGGCATTTGGTCCCGGGATGTACCAAATCCCAAAGAAGCCACCTGAACCGTACCTGGTGGCGGTGGATCACCGGCAAAGCCGATCTCCACGGCGGGGAAAGACGGCGTGGGGAGGGGAAGGAACAGGATGGTCGGTTTTGAAAAGCGAGGGGACGTCGGCCATTTCCAAGCCATTGAGCTACGACCGCACTCTTGTGATTGGGACCATAACAGCTCAGAACAGGGATACGGCATCTTTAATGAGTATGCATATTATCAGTGGGGACAGGGGAGGGGAGAAAATCAAGGCAGGCATATTACAAAGATGGTATAAACAAACAAATTAAGTGACATAGAAAAAAAAAAAAAAAGAAAAG
>NW_009259498.1:684125-684583 GCF_000687185.1 Egretta garzetta
TTTTTTTTTTTTTTTTTTTTTTTTTTTTTTTTTTTTTTTTTTTTTTTTTTTTTTTTTTTTTACAGGGACATGTTGGAAGCTGGAATATACATCCTGCATTACAAAGTGCAAAATACTACATGCTCAGAGCCCAAGCATGATGTCTGAAACAGTCCACAGCAAGATGTAAGAGACAAACCCACCACCCTCTCCCTCCTCTCTGGGACATGCTCCAGTGCTCCTCCCCAGATGCCTTTGAAAAACAGTTTTAGCTTTATTTTGCTTGGGTTTATTGTATCCTAAGTGGATCAGAATTGAGCCCTCTTGCCCCAGTACCTCCCCGCCAGTCTGCTCCCCGGCATCTCTGTGCACGCGTGGTTTTGGGATGGGACGCTCCGGTAAGGCTGCTCCTCGCGTGCTGGCGAGCACGGCACGGTGACCAGCAGCCACTCAATCCGTGTTCCTGAAGGGGCTTTGGG
>NW_009259498.1:684779-692658 GCF_000687185.1 Egretta garzetta
AATTTAGCAAAACACCGATTGCTGCTTTGTTTTAAAAACAAATAACAAAATGGGGCCCGTTGCCCTTCTCCCATCTTTCACGTCTGGGCAGGGTTCGTGCCTTCCCCGCGCTCCTCCTCTCCTCCTTCTTACAGCAACGTTTCTCCAGTTGTGAAGGGAGAAGGAAGAAAAGCCCAAGTTTGCTTTTCTCTCCTATTTACTTTATCATTAAAGCTGTTGTGGATTTCCCTGGGAAACTCTACCTGGAGCATCCCAGGACCCGTACATACTTCAAACAAAATCTCCCTGCGCTCCCCTCATCTGGTCTCCATTTTGGGGTTCGTTACTGTTGTTACGAATATATTTTTTGGGGGGGATGAGGGGAAGGGAGATGAGGTTTTATTTTGTTGGGATTCCTTCTCATCCTTTCCAGTGTTGGGGGGGCAGAGTGTTGATAGCATTTTGCCATGCCACACAGCATAGTGTTATACAAGCAAAGAATTTTGGCTAAAATCCAAAAAACATTACCCAGGAAAAAAGGCAAACTGTGAGTGAGACTCGATCGTTTGTTGTTCTTCTGTGAAAAGACTTGGAAATCGTCATAGGACAGTTCGAGTTATGATTTTTCCCTTTTTGTTGTTGTTGTTTGGTTTTTGTTTTTGTTTTTTTCCCCCATTCATACATGTAACTGTTATTTTTGCAAACAAGACAGTCTTGAATTAGATGAAAAAGTTAATAAACAAAATGGCGACTCCAATATTTAGTAAGATCACCATGACTACCAGGATGGGAGCTGAGCCCTGGAAGAGAAAGAGAAAGAGAGGAATTAGGAGGCGCGTTGGAAGTCTGCCCAAGCTTTCCTGGTAGCCGGGGTCGGGCGCTGCGCTGGGTCCGGGCTGCTGCAGGGCTGTGGGGTCTGCAGATGAGCAGCCCCCAATCGGCCAATTTACACCCTCCAGCAAGTGCCTGGTAACCCTCATGGCATTTTTGTAGGCTGGCTGCCTTAGTGAGGAAGGCGTGAACCAAGATCTCCCCCTTAAAGGCGAGCAAACAGCAGGGACTAAACTATTGCCGCCGTCACCGTGACAATAACCAGGTCACCCCTAGGTCTTCTACCGAAGCACGAAGTCCTCCTAAGGCAGCCCTCTGATTCTGCGAAGGCAGACAAAATCCTTCCCCTCCTTCACCAAGAGAAGTGAACCAGGCTCTGCTGGGAGCCCCACGCTCCCTCCCCACGCTGACCCATAGCCCAAGGCACTCTCGGGGCCCGCGGCGTCCCTGGTAGTGCCGTCCCTCTTATGCCTGGGTGAGAGCCGAGCTGCTGGACTTTGGCTTTTCTGAGTCACTTCAACACTTTCTTTCCATCCCTTTGCCTCAGTAGACACCTGCAAGCCTCGGGGCAGCCTCTGTTTGCCGTCATGCATTAGCACGGATGGCACCGTGAGCCCCAGCGTCTGCCAAGCAAAGACCCGGACGCACACCCACCGCACCCATCGATTAAGACAGGAGTTGCTCCTGGACTCCCCCGTGTCATGCTCCTAGGAAATCTGGCCTTAAATGAACAACTCAAATTGGTCGCTTACCCGAGCGGTGGCCAATGAAAAGGGGAAAAACAACCAAACCCCCCCAAAGATTATATGGGATCATATTTTCCACTGAGCCTAAAGGCAGCCCAGAGAACTTGTGTTGGACCTGATGAGGCCGTGGCTGTTGGACACTATTAGCATCCCAGGAGCGATGGGGAGGGGCAGGACTGCAGACAAGCCTCCAACGCAGCTTTCTGCAGCACACCGGTCAGAAAAAACATCCACCCTGCCACCTCGTCCCTGCCATTTGCTGTCCTGAAGTGTTAACGTGGCTGGCATCAGGGTGAGCAAGCGTGTGTGCAGGTAGGTGGTAGCTATTTCTCGGAGTAGCTGGTATCCTTGTCTATTCTTGCTGCAATGGAGCTTGTGCCAGCTTTAAGCGCCTGGAAATGGTATAAGTGCTTTTCTCTATGCTTCTGTCCTCGTAACGAAGCTCCTGGGGCTGGTGGGTTGGCATGGGGCTGGGGCGGGTGCCCTTTCTAAGCAAGGAATTGTACTGCTCTGCAGAGCTGCTGGGGAAAGAAAAGGGGGGAAAAAATAAAAATTAAAAATAAAATAATAAAAAAAAAAAAAAAGGCGCTGCTGGCTGGCCAGAGATGGTTTCTCTTCTGAGCAGGCTGATTCAGTTCGCATTTGGGAGTGGGTGGGAGCGAGGATGCTGGAGCTTGCTGGAAAGGCATATTTGTAGCTTAGCAACAGCAAGCTGGCCCTGCCGCTGCCAAGCGCTGCGATGCGGTGCGTTATTTACATTTGGGGTGGGGGTGGGGGGGGTGGTGTTTAGCTTCATTTCAAAAGATTATTGGGTTTTACGATTTTTGAGCTCGTGTTAATATAATAACAGATTGCAAGCGATTATCACTGTCATTGTTGCTGTTGGCAGGGCACCACAGAGACACAAAACCCAGGCGGTTGCCTCCACCTCGCAGCCAGGAGAGGACTTGACTGCTCTCGCTCGTACGTGCGTTAGCCTTGCTCCGCTCGCCGTTCCATTTCCCCTGCCAAAGCAGCGGCGACCATTTCTGCCCCTGCTCCGCTCAGCCTGCTAGGGCGTTTCAATACCACGAAGGAGGCCAAGCTGTCCACCAGCTGACACCAGCCTGGGATAATCTGGAGGCTGCTTTCTCCTCCCTGACAAGAGCAGGACCGGCTGCCTCTTTAATTCCCTGATGTTTGAGCTTGACCCTCACACCGACATTTTGGGATGGACCTGTTGGACTGAGCGAAACCACAGCCCTTTGGTACCCACGTCCAGAGGATGCTGATGGGATGGTGCCCAGGGAGGGAGGACGCCCTTCATTTGTACATCCAAGTTGTGCCCTCATCCAGAAAAAAGGGGGAGCTAACGTGCACCTACCCACTTGCACCAGCAGCAACTGGATTCCCATGCACGAATGTTTTGCTCAGCTCCCTGGTTCAGTCTGCACCTATTTGCATCTTGCATCCTCTGTTCAATGCAGAGGCAGGAGAAAATGCTTGCTTTGCCACCGCGTATGCAGAGTCTTCCACGTTTGCCAGCAAAAGCATCCCAGAAATAGGATGTCCTGGGAGGGGAGGGGTCCCTGCAAACTGAGCCGCTCAAATCCCGTCTGGCAGCCGCCAAATCCTGCTTCCTTTTTACAGTTCCCTCTTTTTAACACCCGCTTCCCCGTGCTAACTCCAACAAGGGCTCCCCACGCAGCGCTTGCAGGTAGGGCTGCTCCCCCCTGGTGAGACACCGGCGTCTCTTAGCAGGGGCCGGAGTCCTGCCCGCGGCAGCTGGTGGGTAAGCAGCTTTGTGACTCTGAAGCTTCTGTTTTAGCTCCAATTACGAACCCTGCTGCACTTCTAAACGCTTATGTCTGGCTTATTTCTAACTTGTAAGGGCTTTGTGCCTTAACCTCTGCTCAGAGGAAACGCTTGCCCTTCTCCCCTTTGATGGCAAGGATGTCCTGGGATATTGTGTCATCCGTTCCGAAGAAATGATTCCTGCTCAGCGCCCAGGCAGAAGATGAATCACTTCTGGATTTGTGCTTTGGCAGAGGCGTTGTGCTGAGCCCAGCCTGGCGAGAGGTCAGCGCGCTCCCCTTCGCTGCAGCTCCAGCCAGCCTTTTCGAAGTAGCAGCTTTTACAACTCCTCGCGCCAGCTACCCGCACGCAGGAAAAAAAGAGCAAGAGCCCTCGATTTGCGACTTTGCGTGCTGCTTTAGTAGTTCGGTGGTGCTTTATCTCATCTTTGGCCTTCTGGAGATGTAGACAAGCCTGAAGAAATCCCCGAGGCCAGCGGTATCGCAGGCTCTGGGGTGCTAGAAAGCCAGCAGCAGAGCTGATTTTCCGCGCCTGGGGTTTACAACACTCTCTTTAGCCCCAAAATAGTAGTGCTAAAGCAGGCCATCGGGAACTGCAGAGCTTTGTTTAAACTACCTTGCCTGTCATTCAGGAGACGGGGCTCCGCTGCGAAACACCGTGCTGCCTCCAGTGCCCGCCAGTCCAGAGCCCGCTGTACTGGGAAGCAGACGCCGGTTGGCAGAGTTCTCCATCCCAATTTTAGCTGTCTACACGTTAGACATCTAGTCTGCGCTAACCATCTAGGCTGTCTCTAGACTAAGTGACGTGAGACAAATTCCACCCAGAATGGTTACCAGCCTGGCTCCAGGAAAGGAAAAATTAAATGAAGCCCTGGTGCGCCTGAGCATCAGCCAGCACGCTGGGTGATGGCAAATTTCATCAGCAAAACGAGGCAGCTCGGGGGCTGGGATTTTTTTATTTTTTTGATAATAAGCTCCCTGGGCTCCTTCATATGAGGAGGAAAACACCTGCCAAGGATGGGCATTACCTAGGCGAAAGGCTGATTCTATACAGCCAGGGGTAGTCCCCAAGGACTTTTGAAGATTTCCTCCAAAGTTTAGAGAGCTGGAACATAGACCCAAACCCATGGAAACACTAAAAACGTGACTAAACCCTGGTTATGGCACAGGGGTGATGCACGACAGTAATGGTGGCTGCAGAAGGAATGAGCAAAGGCTTCCTCCAGCCGGCAGGTTTGGGCACGCGGCCGCTCTGATGGCGGCTGCACCGGTTCTGCCCCTCCATCTTGTTTGGTTTTACCCCTTAACTGTTGTGTAGCAACTCAGGAGCCTTACTGGGAATACAGGGGACAGCTGGTTTACAAATACAATTGTAGCATAATTAATTAAGCATTATCAATCCATTATTACCTGTTATCGCAGGGTACAAGCTCTGTCTCTCTGCTATGGAAACCACAGTGCAGGTTACCTAGGGATCCCTCTGGGATCTGTTAAGTGTAATTACTAAGGACTTGGATCAGCAAAAAATATAAATGCGTTGTTTTCCAGCCTCAGCGCTGGGGAAAGTGCCGAAAACTTAGCGGTTCCGTGACGTTCTGTGCTGAGTTGTCACATAATTGCCAGGAACAGGCTAAGGAGCGTTTAGCAAAAGAAACAGAAGGGATTCGCTTTGCTCTCTCCGGCGTACTACGGCATCTCCTGGGGCTTGAGGAAGGGAGCCCGGGAGATGCTGAACGTGCAAGGAACGGGTACTCGATACCTGCGTGCCTCTGGGTGGGGCGGGATGGAAAAACCTGCTTCTGCAGAAAAAAAATGTAAGTGGCTACACGGAACATGGGGATTTATCCCCAGATGGTGTCTCTTAATGAACTATTTTGTCGCCTCTGGTTCAGTCCCCACATTACAGGTGCCCACGTAGCCGGGAGCGAGCTGCGTGTTTGGAGCTGTACGCCTGGTTTTTAAGATTTTTGGTTCTCGTGTGGTCAAAAGCTGGTGTTTGACCCCAGCTTCTTCAAAGCTAGCAGGAGCTGCGGAGTTGGGCTCAAAACTCTAAAATGAATCCAGGATGGCAGGAGCTAAGTCAGCGAGGTGATCTCTTCAGGTACATCAAAGAGATTAAAAGGGCTTTTAAAGGACGCCGTCAAGCTAAGCATCGCATTTCTCTCTGAACATTATTTACCTCGTGTTGTTACAAGTAATGCCTGCGATGTCTGTACATGGAAGAGATGAGAGGGAGGACGGTTTCCGATTATTAAAAAGAAACAACCCCCAAGAGCGACGGCTCCTCCCATGCAGGCTGCAGCCCCAGCAGCCGTGCTCAGCCCCGGCCCGTCTCTAAAGGTGCGACGGCAACTGGGTGGCTGCAGGACACCCACGGGATTACATTATTCCCACGGAATTACAGCCTATGCTCGTACGGCCACGTGTACCGGCCACGGCCGTTTGGGATTGGGGTTTGAACCTGTTTGGCTGAGACGAGAGACATAAGGAAAACCCAGACATGGCTCTGCTAGGAGACCTGGGGAAGGCTCCCCATGGCGCAAGGAAAATAATGGAAAAACCTGGAGTGGGAAGACAGGGAGGACCACAGGGTTAAGCCCCAGGGTTTAGTCCCAAGGAGGATAACCACGGAAAAGCCCCCAGGGCCCTTTCCCAGCAGACTGGCCCAAAAGCAGACAGATGGGAGCATCTCCGTGCTCGGCACTGAGCCTGGTCCGAGATGCAGGTGAGGCTTCACCGTTCCAACAGTGGGTGCCCATTAATAACAGCAAACAGCCAGCTGTTATTTTAACCTCATTTTACGCCCTTTAGGGCTAAAAGTGCCTACCTTTTCTGAAGCAAATACTCTGCTCCGAGGTCAATCCCTTCAAGAATAATCCCCCCCAGCCTCCAGAAAAGGGAAAATGGAAGGGAAGTGCCATTTCTGGGGCAAGTTGCTGCCCTCTGTCCCGTCCCCCCCCCTCCCACTTTGCTCCATGGAAGCCTGGGCTGAGCCCCCTGCCCGGGTTCCCTGCCGCGGCCGCGGCTCCGGCTGCACGGCACGCTCCGGCGGAGCCCTGGGCTGCCTGCAGATTGGCTGCCTCCTCCTCGCTTTCCCCAGCGACAGCAAAACCTGCCCGGAATATCTTGATGGAAAATAACGCCCCTCGCGCAGAAAGCGAGCGAGGAAGATGCTGCGGCTGCTGGAATCCTTCCCCGCCTCCCCAGCGGGTACCCGGCGGCGACAAGGGGGTCTCTCCGAGATCCCTGACCCAGCGGATGCCTCGCCAGCTCCCTTTGCTGCGACTGTTTCCCCCGGTTTGTTTGCAGTGAGCGGCAGTACCCTCAGCAAACAGCTGAGGCCACGGAGATTTTTATCCGACAGCGTGTGACAAGGGAAGAGAATGTCAGGGCTGGCTGGGGTGGGGTTTTTTTTTCGGCTGCTACCCTGCCGTCGGGCTTTTTTGGTGAGATGAGATGGAGGGGGGGGGATTGACAGGGCTGGCTGGGGTGGGGGTTTTTTTTCGGCTGCGCTACCCTACTCGGGCTTTTTTGGTGAGATGAGATGGAGGGGGGGGGATTGAAAGGGCCAAGTCTGGAGCCTACGCACATCTCCAGGGTGCCTTTCGTGAGACCACAACGTGTCCCTAGAAGCCTTCAGCTAAATACCCGTGATTGCTCCTGCTAAATGAGGACAGGCAGATGAATCAGGCTCGTGCCGGAGCGCTGGCCCTTCTCGCAGGCGTGCCGAGGACCTCTGTGCCTAAAACACCACTTTGCCCTTTTAGAAGCTGCAGATGTTCCGCACCTGCAGAAAAGGAGATGTATTCTTTTATTTTTTTTTCCCCAGCCCTAAAAATGCAATGTGTTTTGTGCTACGGATAAAAGGGTGGCTGGCATTTTAGAAAAAAAAATTCCCTTTCCAGTGTCTCAACAATTCCTTTTTTCCCTTTCCTGTTTTAGATCTTCTCAAAGGCTTTAGGAACCTGTGAAGCACTCAGGCCCAGGCTCGAGCTTTGCGCCTCATGGGCCAGAAAGGATGGAGACGTTCATCCCTTAATCCGACACCACCGACCCCGGTCATGGCGCCTTGTTTTCCATTTTCACCTCCCCAAATGGTGACAACTGAAGTGAATTTGTTCCGTGCGCGCAGGGGCCAGCGTGCACAGAGACGCAGAGAGATCAGCTGGCCTGAAATGTAATTTTAAAGCATTTGTACGACCGTAGCACCGGCTTGATGACCCTGAACCCCCAAAGTCCCTGGATAGCCAACACCAAGTAGCGCTGATTTTCATCGACGTTATTGAGCGCTAGCCTCAAGAAATGACCTTTATAAGAGGAATTTTCAATTACTGATGTGCAGCCCTAATGAAGGGGGAGTCTGGGAGCCTCTTTTTAAGGGACTGGTGAAAAATGACCGGGAAGAGCAAAGTTCCCACAGCTCATACAGCAACCTCTACATCTGACTCCTCTACAGAGGTCTGCATCCCTGCCTGGGCACACGTTGCAAGAGCTTGGACACCAAGGGACACCCCCCCCCGAGCTGTTCCA
>NW_009259498.1:692682-694297 GCF_000687185.1 Egretta garzetta
TCCCACGAGCAGCAAGAGGGGGGCGCTTGCTCCCGAAGCTGGAGCTGGTGCTCCACCGCAGAGCCAACCCACCGGCCTCGCTGTCGGTGTGCGTAGAGCTGCTTTATGGCAGATTATTTTTAAAATAATAAAAGGGTGACCTCAGTTCTGTGCAGGCATACTCCAGGTAGGGCAAAAATAGCCCTCCTCGGCTAAGAGCATCCTTCCCCTTCACCGGCGGGCACCTTCCCCAAAGAGCCCAGCTGCCTGGGAGCTGTGAAATGCCCTTTTTGGTGAGCAGCCTCCCAGATGGCAGCGCCGTGGATCCCAGGGAAGCGGGCTGTCAGGCAAGCTGAAGCGGCGTGGGCACACACACACACTCACACGCGTGCACGCAGACGCGTGCGCACAGCCGGCCTCGCCCGGGAGCCGCGCTTCGCCCGCACGCTGGAGGCAAAGCTGCTGGGAGGCGGAAGGGGAGGGGTGTTTCAGGGCAGCATGAGAAATGGGGCTTCGGGGAAGCTGGGGAGCATTAGTGCTGCGGGAAAAGACCTGGGGCATGAGCAGGATGCAGTGGGGTTTTTTTTTTCCATGGACCAAGCCCTGTGTCGCTGTGCGTGCACGGAGGGAGGTGGACGTGGCGACTCGTGGGATAAATCCTTCCCCCTCAGCTTCCCCCTCCTCTTCCTCGGGGACTCCCTACGCTTCCCAAAGTTTGAAATGCTTTGAGACCCTCAATGGGCACTGCAGGCAAGGTCACGGCGTTAGGCAAGGAGGTTGGCACACGAATCGCTGCGCCTCCCATTCCTCTCCCATGCCTCCTTCCCCTGCTCCTGCCCCGGGACCCCGCTCCCTGCCAGGCCACACGGAACAAAACCCCGCTAGCACGGCGCAGTTCTCGCTAGAACAAATTGTTGCTGGCATTGTAGGTTATTTAAATCCACATATTATCTCTTCCTCTGTATTACATTAGCTTCCTCCCAAACCTTCGCCATCTGTTCCACCCTCGGTTATGAATGTGAGAAAACTGAACATGCTGCTTCACAGCTACAGCACTTAAAAAGTATGATGTGCATCCTAATGGCTTCTCTGGGCGCCTTTCCACGCAGGCTGTGCCCCTTCGTTATTGCCTGGGATTCACTCGAAATAGCCATTAATGCTACGTCGCATTAGCGACTCTTTCCTTCCAGCATTGCAGCCCGAGCCCTCCTCCCCGGGCGGCAGGGTTACGTGTGATGGCTCCGGCGTGAACGCTGGGTGGGAGCCCCGGCAGCGCGTCTGCATGGGGCTGGGTGGGGAGAGACACCAGGACCGCTGGTGCCAGCCCCCTGCCTGAGGAACGCCTGGCTCTCAGCAAGGAGGAATGATGGTTTGGTTCCTCTTTTGGGGAGCCGTGTCGCTCCCAGCTCCCTGCCACCGCGTGAGGTCACGTTATTGAAGGTGCTGGACCCTGCGCGAGTCCCACAGGCTTCAACAGGGCTGATGGTCGGAGTAACCCCCAGTATCAATACAGTCTGGGGGAAGAAAGGATGGAGAGCGGCCCTGCCGAGAAGGACTTGGGGGTGCTGGTGGATGAAAAGCTGGACATGAGCCGGCCATGGGCGCTGGCAGCCCAGAAGCCAACCCTACCCTGGGC
>NW_009259498.1:694714-698622 GCF_000687185.1 Egretta garzetta
TGGCCGGGGCTGTGAGCAACCTGATGTGGTTCAAGGTGTCCCTGCTCCTGCCGGGGGGTTGGGCTGGGTGACCTCTGGGGGTCCCTTCCAGCCCAAAACATTCCATGATTCTATGATTCTATGTCCGGGCGATTACTGCTGCTGTTTTTCCCCTCTGAAAGCCTGCCAGGCTCCTAACGCTGCCTGTCATTTCTCCAGTGCCTCACAGGTGCCTGCGCTCACAGGTAAGGACAACCTGGTCCTGTTTTGCTCGCCCGTGTGCACTCAGGGCTGGCTTCACCTGGAGCTCCCTTTTTTTTTTTTTGGACTGGCAAGACGTGTCCTGCGGTGCAGTCCACTGGCAAACTCGCTGCGTGGGTGCTTTCGAGCCTGCGCCGCAGCTTGCAAGATGAATAGGAAGCCAGAAAGCGATGGGGCTGTGTGTGCGGGGTGTGTGTGTGTGTGTGTGATTTATCCACAGCCCCAGCAGGGAAACTGTGGCAGATCTGGAGTTCCGTCCTTCCCGTGCATCCCGGGCTGCAGATGCCGCCGCTCCCTCCTCTCTCCCACCCGTTCGCTCTCATCCCTCGCCTGCAGGTTGCCAACACCTTTGCTCTGCTGGCAGAGCTGGCGGCAGGCGGCCAGAGGAGCTGGGATGCTGTGGGTATGGCAGCACTAATTGGCTATTACAGACCACGATGCCTCTAGCCCAAACTTGTGGCATCTCGGTTTCGTGACCCGTGCCTCCCAAACAACCAAGCAGCATCTTCTGCTACCCCGGCAGGGTGATTTAGCTCCATTCTTCTGCCAGAGCCTGAAACGTCGCCGCCAGAGCGTTACAGCTTTTCCGTCTCTTCTGCACAGGTCTGGCCTGGGCTGTGGGACATCCAGCAGCGCGAGACCCCTCCAGCCCTGCCCCAGTTTTGGCCCCAGCGCCAGTGTTTGGCACTGACTGGACAAGAGGGATTTTGGAGCGGTGCTGGCTTCCCCGCTGCCCCCATCGGACCTCCCCATCACCTCTCCCAGCCATGGCAAACCAACGGGGAGAATAAGTGCGGAAGCTGCTCGCAATGGCACGTCCAGGAATGGTCAACAACCAGGGCTGGGAAGGACCTGTAAATCACACAGCTCAGCCTTCTCCCAAGGTGGGTTCAGCTCTTCCCAAGCTATAGCTGAGCTGCAGAGGTCCAGCCAGGTCTTAGACCACCCCCTCCCTCCCAGCCACCTTCCTTCCTTCGGCAATTCATTCCAGCTCTCAACTCACCAGGACTGGCTAATGGCTAACCACTGCCTCTAATGCTTGGATTTAAGCCCATTAATTCTGTTCATTGAGAAGAGATTATTCCCTTCCACTTTACAGCAGCTGTTTTATGTGCTCGAAGAGCGCTCTGTCTCCTCTTCTCTAGCCTGAACACCTCCAGCTCTTCCCAGCAGCCAGTTGTTCATGCCCAACATCTCCTCATCCCTCCCAAAACAAGGAGCCCAGGACTGGATGTGGGGTTATCCCCTGAGTCCCACAAGCTGTGCTCCTGCTTCGAAAGCATACTTGTGCTCTTCACAGTAGAGTGACAGTATGGACCGATATTTGGCTGTAATCTGCTCTACCACCCCGGTTTGCAGAGCTCTAATAGCCCACTACCCTTGCTGTGCTTGCCCGCTGCTTCCCCTGCCTAGGTAGCCCTCCTGAATTGCATCCTCCTGAGTGCAGTTTGCCAAGACCCTATTGCATCGCATCCCCCTGCCAAGGGGCTTGTACCCCTTCCTGGCTCAGTGGCATCCGCATGCCAAAAAACATGAGCAGTATCGAACTGTGCAGCCCAGTCCGGGAAAACCTGAGCAATGGGCAGCTTGGGCATGCAACCCCTTTGCAACGTCCCCTGCAACCCCTTTGCAACGTCCCCTGCAACCCCTTTGCAATGTCTCCTGCAACCCCTCTGCAACATCACCTGCAACCCCTTTGCAACGTCCCCTTTGCAACGTCCCCTGCAACCCCTTTGCAATGTCCCCTCCAACTCCTTTACAACGTCCCCTTTGCAACGTTCCCTTTGCAACGTCCCCTCCAACCCCTTTGCAACGTCCCCTGTGACCCCTCCGCAACATCCCCTGCAACCCCTCTGCAACATCCCCGGCTCCGTGACCACAGTTCCCTCCTCCACCGGGGTCGGGTGTCAGTACGATGCGGTGACAAGGCCACCTGACAACGGGCAGCACCATCCCATAGCGGCAGAGCAACGGAGAGCTGTGCAGGTTGATGCGATGCCCAACAACCAGGACTTAAGGCCTGGTGTTGCAACAGGGTCCCGCCACGCTCTTGGGCCAATGTGAAGTTCTGTTGCCAAAACCTAACCACAAGGAAGCATCACCAACACCTTGCCTACTCCTGCAGCTTTTCCACCGGGCACTTTTTTTTAATGCTCAAAATCCCAGCAATAATGGGTTTTTATTGCTGGCCCCGGGGCTGGGATGCAAACCAAACTCAAACTTGCTGCTCACGTCCTCCAGTGAAAAACCCGCCGTTCCCACCAAGAAGTCTGCGGAGAAAACGCCACGTCGACTTCCAGCACACGCTATTAGGCAGGATGGGAGAAGGGAGGGGATTCAAGGCACAAACCCACGGTAATTCGGGGGGGTCAGCTTTGCCAGCAGGGCAACCCCCCCTTTCCGCTCCGCTGCGGAACCTCAACGGCTCTGCACCGGGTTTCGCGGCCAGATTTGGACACACAATTTTGCCTACTTACCGTACTGGATTTGAGCGCATCCCCATTGTCCTCTTCAGATTCTAGTGCAACAGGTAAGGATTTCTGTGGCGGGGAGAAGGTTAAGTCCCACCTTAGTAGCCGAGGTTCAGCTTTGTCCCCGAATCTCAGGTTTTCCAGTTTCTGCACCGTGGGCTCTGCAGAGGAAGCTGGCCTGAAATTCTCTTTGTTCTGGGACTTAGACCTCAGTCTCTGAACCCCGAAGCCCCGCTCTTCACCGCGGTGGTCGTCAGCCATGCTCCTGCAGGGTCCCCCTTTGCTATAGTGTCTTTTTTGGGTGTGAATCTCTTGCATATAAGAATCCATCCTCATGAGGGGCTTCATCTCCATCTCATAATTGCTCATCTTCTCCTCGTCCAGCTCAAGCAGTTTGGAGCTCCCTGAGCTGTGGTTGTGGGACCTGTGGTGGGAAGTCCATGAAACCGTGGCTGGGGAATCTGTCCACCTCTCTCTTTGCTTGTGGTTGGAGGCCGAGTGTTTGTGCCCCCCACTCCGACCTCTGTAGTCTTCAGGGACGGAGGCTGACCCCAGCTGACCGCTGCGCAGCGTCCCGCTTCTCACGCCGCGGGTCCCGCCGACCTTCTCTTCGCTCCAGCTGTTGGGGCGCAAGTAATCCCCGCCACGTCCCTCCAGCAACATCTGGATCTCCCCACCCCTCTCTTCATCCACCGAGACCTGCCTGGAGAAGTGAGCGCTCTTGTTCCTGCAGGAAGGACCCAGGGGCGGCGTGGAGGAGGGACTGGCAGGGAAGCTCTGCAGCGGGCTGTCGTCGGGAGTCAGGTCGGACGGGGTGGTCCCTTTGCGGTACAGCTCGGGGCTCTCTTGTTGGAGAGGCGTCCCGGTGGAGAGGACCTCAATGTCGTCGCTCGAGTTCTGGCGCTTCGGTCTCTGGCATTCGAGCCCTTTTGGTGTGGTCGTGAAGAGGAAAGAGAGAGGGAGAGAGAAACACAACAGGATTATTTCTATTCTGCGGGCGCCCACCAGATGTCAAAGAATAGGGCTGAGAGTGTCGGACGGCGGGGAAACCGCGGGGCGAGGTCAGGGCAGCAGCAGCATAGCACGATAAACAGCGTCTGCTACGAGACCAAGAGGAAGGGCATCGCTGGTTTTACACCAAACCTGCGGCCACCCCCGGCATCCGCGGAGCAGCGCGGTGCGAGTGGCCGGGGGCCG
>NW_009259498.1:698672-705801 GCF_000687185.1 Egretta garzetta
CCCCCCCCCGCCTCCCAGCGGGTCCCCTGCCTGCCTGGGGACACGCGTGGAGGACCGCGCGTCTGCATCACGAGCAAAAGGACTCGCGGTAGCTCCGCAGCCCCGGCGATGCGGGGAAGCCACTTGGGGTGCAGAGCTGCCAGCAGCCCTGCCCACGGCCCTGCTTTCCCTGGCGGGATGCGGGGATGCAGCCCCACTCGAAAGCAGCCTGCGCCGCTCCACGGCATCATTCCTGCGCCGTGCACGCAGCCGCTCCAACCCCGCTAAGGGGGTTATGTCCATGGCCATTGACCTTTTTTTTTTAGGGGTGGGTATCCAGGGCTACAAAAATGATCCGAGGGCTGGAGCACCTCTCTTATGAGGCCAGGCTGGGAGAGTTGGGGGTGTTCAGCCTGGAGAAGAGAAGGCTGCGGGCAGAGCTGAGTGCGGCCGGTCAGTGCCTAAAGGGGGCCCAGAGGAAAGGGGGGGACAAGCTTTTTAGTAGGGCCAGCTGGGACAGGACAAGGGGGGATGGTTTTAAACTAAACCAGGGTAGGCTTAGACTGGATCTAAGGCAGAAATTCTTTACAATGAGGGTGGTGAAACCCTGGCAGGGGTTGCCCACTGACTAGCGTTTCCCATCAGCTCCAAACCCAGTTTGCAGACACGAGAGGGGAAATCTGAGCCACGGGCGGTGGCAGCCCGCAGCCCCCAGCGGCTCACTGCCGGCAGCCCTCGCACCCCTCCCTGGGTGGGAAACACATCGGCTTTGCAGCTACACGGTTTCGGAAGGGGAAACCTCACCTTGAAGCTTTCGCGGGGAGATGGTCCCATCTGGGCAGATGTGCAAGCCTCTTGTTAAGAACCCCCCCACACAAACCAGATATTGAACAGCTTTCCAGCCCCGTACAGAAAAGGAGGGGACGGGCATGGTCCCACACAGGCCCCCTTGGTAGATGTGATGGGGAGCACACAGCCGGCCGTGCCTCCCGTGTTTAGGCAGGAGCAAGGTAGAGTACAATATGCATCACCATCCTTATTTCACCGTGCCGACCCCACTTTGTTCCCTTTGAGCCCAAAGCACAGCCCAGATGGTGTCACCCTGGGGACAGGGACCTGGGGACGGGGACTTCTGAGTGTCTTCTGCTGCAGGTGACCCGCTGGCAAGGAACGCGTCGCTCCTCCCGACAACAACAACAAAAAAAAAC
Organism: Egretta garzetta; assembly: GCF_000687185.1. Lineage (NCBI taxonomy): Eukaryota > Metazoa > Chordata > Aves > Pelecaniformes > Ardeidae > Egretta > Egretta garzetta. Next base: position 699,860 of record NW_009259498.1, read on the forward strand.
CCCTGAAACTTATTAATCATTGACAAAACACCAAATTATTTCAAGGGGGTGCAAGCTAATAGTGGTTAAATCTCATTTTACCCTCTCAAGGCATAGTTCTTCCCAGAGAAAGCCATGCTAAATTACGTGAATAATTTGATAAATATATTAACTGCCTAATGCCCCTGAAATGCATCTAATTGCAATTGCTATGGCTAGACAAGAAATGAGTCTCGAAAAGGAAGAACTCAATTTTTTACCATGGTTTAAAAATAAATGCTCTGAAGCGCCCGCTCTAATCTCTCCGCTTCTGCTGAGTAATTTTCTCTATCGCGTCTTCTTGGGGAGCTGCTGCCGCCGGGACGCACCTTCGCCCGCAGCCATCCCCGTGGCCCCCCCGTGCCGTGGGCCGGAGACAGGCAGGGGACGCCGGGAGCGTGGGGATGGCTGTCCCCACCGCAGCACTTGCAAGGGAGGTAAATAGTAACAAGGCTGCTTGGAAATTTCCTACAGAAGCAATTTCTCGATGGGAAATGGGTCTTCTAATGACCGTCAATTTTTTTTTTTTTTTTTGGTATTATTTGCCACAGAAAATTCTGCTCATGTTTTGGGATGATACTCAGATAGTTCAGTCTTAGTTCATTCCCCGTGGCCCTGTTTGTCTGTGGGAGGCTGAACTTCCCGGGATTTACCTGGGGCCCCCGAGCAATCCTTGTACTGGTGGGGAATTGCGGTGAAGGAGAAAGGTGGAGTTCACCCCCTCCATTCTGTCTCTGGGGAAAAAGAGAGGCTGATTTTGTGGCTGTTCCTGAGATGTTCCCGTTCCAGGCAGCTCCCCGTGCCAGAGGTGGGAAGCTGAGGCTGGGAGGAAACCAAGGGCTTCGTATGAGAACGCTGGAAAGCCAGGTATGGAAATGGGCTCACCCAAGGCTTGGGGTGGCCCTGTTCGTCTCAGACTGGAGGTGCAGGGACTTGAAAGCTTCCCACCAGCTCCGGTGACTCCGAAGCTGATCTCCAACAGCACAACCAGCCACAGCTCTGCCACACTCGCTGCTCCTGCACCTTTAGCTCCAACCCCAATCTTCCCTGGCCCCCAAGCCCCGTGATGGAGGCGAGAAAGCCCAGTGATGCTCCAGCATCCTCACAGCAGGGACCATGTTATTAAGCACGCTCTCATCCTAAATCTTTCCCACCTGGACCTGCAACGAGCTGAACTAATTCCACCTCTCCATGGGTTAATTCCCTGAGTTTTGCAGCCCCTGGCGAGGGCTTGTGGAGGAGCAGGGGCCAGCAATGCTGGGGCACAGCCACCCCTCCAGCCCCGGTGCCCTGCGGGGATGCAGGCGTTTCCTTGCAAGGGACTCGACAAATGCACGGTGCCGGCTTGACGGCTTTCGACACCCGAGGATGTGCAACAATTATTCCGAGCTAAAATTAGTTGCGGAGCACGTGATGTTCCTGGAAGAACGGTTGTGAGAGCGCAAAGGAGGATGCAGAGCACCAAATCTGGATTTCCAGCAGGACCGAGGCAGCCATGCCCGACCGTGGCATCTTCAAAGCCAAGCACGTGCCCCCGGGCGCTGTGGTGCCCCTGAGGACCCACATACGGGATTCGGGAGCTGTGCTGAGCTCCTGCCTCTGCCACCGACATGCTGCCATCACCCTGGGGGTGTCACTTCACCAGCACCATCCAGCCCATCCGCAGACCCCGCTGGCAGCCACGGCCAGGGGCGTCCGGCAGAGCCAGGAACTGGGGAGGCACAACGGCAGCGAGCGTGATGGGGACGTGGAAGACCCCCTCCAGCAGGCAGAGGTGGAAAACCACAGGGTAGAGGGTGATGCAGGGCACTGAGCAGGGATATTTTTTGTTTTTTCCAGGTAAAGGCCGTGGGCACTGCTGTGGTGTGTCTGGGGTTGCTGGAGCCGGAGCCGGTGCCTGCCGGTCTGGAATCTGTTCAGATAGGGGCTGCGCTGCAGGGATGCCCAGGGCCGGGATGCTCAGGGCCGGGATGCTCAGGGCCGGGATGCTGACGGGGGCTGACGTTGAGGTGGGCACGAAACCCCCTGACGACGCTGTGCAGGTGGGTGGCACACAGCACTCGCAGCACCGCGTGAAGCGGGCACGGCCAGCACCCACAGCGCTGTGCAAGGGGTGGGGGGCACATCCAGCAGCCGTGGTGCTGAGCAGGGTGGGGGGCACATCCAGCAGCCGTGGTGCTGAGCAGGGTGGGGGGCACATCCAGCAGCCGTGGTGCTGAGCAGGGTGGGGGGCACATCCAGCAGCCGTGGCTCTGAGCAAGACGGGCATGTGCAGCCCCCGTGATGCCGTGCAGCCCCCGCGACGCCGTGCAGCCCCAGCCGCTTGCAGCCTGAGGTTACGGGGTCTGGGGCCGCACGGCCGCTCACAGCTCGTATCTGCCTGACTCGGTGGGCAGGCATTCCCAGATTTCCTGACAGGTTTTGGATGGTGCGTTTGTTTTTTGATGTCCTCTAAGTAGAAATTCCTTCCCCCCCCCGCCATCTTCACTCGCACACAACCCACCCAGACGTGAGCACCAGAAACACAAGCCCCAGCACAAGTCAAGCACCATGTCTCCGTCTAGAAGCTGGTAAAAAATGTATTACCTAAAAATATCTTTTCAAGAGGTGATTATTTGAACCAGCAAAGTCTCTTGGCGAGAGGAAATGGAGATGAGGAATATCTCAGGGCTGAAGAAGCCCCTGGGACCATGCAGCCCTGCAAAACAGCTCAGATCTCCTACCTACAAATTGGACCTCTGCAGGGGGAGAAATGCCGAAGGGTGTTTGAACAGGGCTGTGCCTTCCTCCAGCGAGCAGAGAGCTGCGCGGGGCTCGGCCCCCCCGAAATGCCCACCGTGCCTCGGATGGGGCTCAGGCAGGTTCCCGGCTGGAGCCAGACCTCGAACCCCGCCTGGCTCATCGCTGCCGAGCCGTGGGATGCCCCCAGCCGCCCCCGCAGCCGCGGTTAAGTGAGGACTCGTGCATGGGCCGGCTGGTCCAAAAGATGCAATGATCCCATTTCCCCGGCCTCTGGGAACGGCACCGCGACGTGAGTCACCGGCACCAGCCCCTGGAGCAATTAAGCCGAATGAGTAATCTTCAGTTAGAGAGCTGGAAGGGGGAGAAAATAATGATAGACGCCTCCTAATGAGGGTTCGGTGCAGGGAAACTTTTGAATAAAACCATTCACATCTATTAATTACTATGTTAATTATGGCTGGGGGGGCTTGGAGCTTTCCACTCCCACTCGCAGCAGCCCCTCTCGCTCCCGGATAGGCACAGCCTGCGCGAGGCGAAGCCTTCCCATGCGCCCGCCGGTTGCAGCCCCCTGCCCGACCACGGCTTCTTTTTGGCTTCCTCCTCCCTCCGCCTTTGCTGAGCCCGAGCCTCTTGTCAACGAGGAAAAAATCAGGACAAAGCAGGAGGAAATGTCGAGGATGATGGAGGGAAGGAAGAAGCACCAGGCAAACCCCAAACACCCGTTTCTCCGCCACCTCCGCACGCACACGTAACCGGTTTGCAGACCCAAGTGAAGGATTGGGTACCAAGGCATGCTGCCCCGGCTCTGCGGGCCCATACATTCAAAAGAAATCACAACCTCGGCTCTAAAAGCCATGGGGGCAAAATCAGAGACCACCTCTGGGATCATTTCTGTTTGCGTTTTGCTTTTGGAGCTCTTGTTTTGGTTTTTTTTTTCCCCTGTGCATCAAGGACTACGAATTTAAAAAAATGGGGATGTTTTGGTGTGAAAAGAGGAGATCCCTGTAGTGACGGGACCGCACAGGGTGAAAGTGTTGAATACCAAAACCCTCTGAAAGCTGGCGTTACGGGGTGGTTTCCCACCCCGAGGGTGCCGGTGAGGACCGGGAGCTGCAGGCACAGACTCTGCGCAAGGCTCATTTTTGGGAGGGGGGGTTGGGTCTCTGCAGGGCTGAGCAAGGCAGAGAAGCGGCACGGGGCGAAAGCCGTGTCGGCGGGGCCGGCCGGCGCAGCAGCACGCACTGACCGTTTTCCCTGTGCTGGAAGGAAGGTGAAAACTCTTTGGCAGTGATCCTGGCGATCCGCGCTTCCTCCTGGGCTTTCTGTGCCGCCGTCACGGCCGCCTCCGCCTTGGCCCTGGAGTGAGAGGTCCTGCAAGGCAACCAGAGAGACAAGGACCACGACGTTAGGCAGCTTCCCTCTGCAGACCAAGGCACGGAGAAACCCAAATTGCCCCCGTGAGACCCTTTTGCTCCCACTCCCTTTGGCTGCAGTGGTGGAGCCGATGCTGGGAGCTGGGGCTTGTTGGGGAAGGGGTGATGCTATGCTGAGAACGTGTTCACAAACTGCTTCTCAGTCTGCAAATCACACAGGCGATTTGGAAATAGGGCCAGGATGCTTTGTCCCCCTAGGGATGCAGCACCCCAAAACAGGCTGCTCCCCTCCATCACGCACCCCTCCGCGGGGGACCCCAGCCCAGCCTTGTGTGCATCCCCCGTGAGCCTCCGGGGCTGAAGGCCTGAATTTAAAGCTGGTGGTGTGATCTTTTTTTTTTTTTTTTTTTTTTTTAACCGAAAACATTTGCTTTTAGATGAAAAAGAGAAGATTTCCACCCCCGCCACCACACGCTTTGCGTACGACGCTGGGTGTAAATACGAGCGGGGTTTGTCACCGAGCGCAGCGGTGGGAGCGGGGGCTCGGTACCGCCTCTACCACCCCTTAACACTTCTTTATTGGGGCATTTTTGCCTTTCGCTCCGGCCCAGCCACTGTCCCCTGTGCTCCCCCGCTGCCGGCGATTCCCCAGCCGCTGGTGGGCGATGGTGTTCCACCCCATCGCTCCGGATCTGCGCCCCCTCTGCGGCGCTCCCGCGAGCACCCTTTGGCGGCCGCTTTGCCCCTTCCCCAGCGCCGAGCTGTCGAGGCACTTTAAAAAAAAAAAGCCTCTTCCTCCCCACCCTGGTGCAGGCAGCACTATAAATAGTTCCGCTGATTTCTTTTCCCTCCAAAATCAGGCCCTCCATCTCCTTTAATCATTTTTTTTTTTTTTTTTTTCCCCTGCCGCTCTCTGAATTCCCTCTAATTTTTCGACATCTGCTCGGAGAGGAGTGCCATTTCTGACAGGCTCCTATAAATGGAAAATAGGGCTAGTAACGTGCCTGGCGTTGCATCGTGCGGCACAAGCCGGGGATACGAAACCGGGTGTGCGTGCATCTGTGTGCTGTCACCTCCCGGAGCCCCGGCGAGACGCCTGGTCCCTGCTCCCGGAGCCGACCTGTCACTTGTTTTCAAGTGCTGACAAGTTGTCTTTGCTCCAATAAGTGCTTTATTTATATAAATTGGCTGCTTTGGAGTTGCTGAGGGAGCGGATACGACCTGTTCTCCCGGAGCTATCGAAGGTAGCGGCGGGGCTGCGGCGGTGCTGCTGCAGGTCCCGCAGGTCATCCGCGACTGATGCAACCAAAAATTGGTTTTAAATGGGTTTTTTACCCACCCTGGGTCCAGCGCTCACGCTGCTCAGCACTCGTGAAGGGTTGGAGGGGTGGACAAGTGTGTTACAGCCCCCTTTCCCTGCCAGGTATCCCAGTTCAGCTCCTTGAGGAGGAGCAGGGATGCTCCGAGCAGGAGCTGCAGCAAACTGCTGGGAGAGGAGGCTCAAACTCCTCCCGTCGTTTGGCACAAACGCAGCAGTGGGAAAGGCTGGGGAGCCAGACCCGCCGATTAAACCACCCCAGTGCCAAGGACGGTGCCACCTGAGGCTTAACATTAAGATGCTGACTCTCTAGGGTTGTTACTGGGGTTGTCAGGAGTGGCTGATACGCCAGAAGGCTGTGCTGCCGTTCAGGGGGACCTGGCCAGGCTGGAGAGTTGGGCGGAGAGGAACCTGATGAAGTTCAAGACGGGCAAGTGTCGAGTGCTGCACCTGGGGAGGTCAAACCCCATGCACCAGTACGGGCTGGGGGC